>NC_057802.1:322875882-322877752 GCF_018294505.1 Triticum aestivum | reverse complement strand
ACTTTTTGGTGGACCGGAATGAAGAAGGATATTGCGGAGTATGTAGCAGTTTGTGATGTATGTCAGAGAGTGAAGGCAGAACATCAGAAGCCGGCAGGATTGCTACAACCATTGCCAATACCCAAATGGAAGTGGGATAAAATAGGCATGGATTTTATCACGGGATTGCCCATGACTCGTTCAGGCTATGACTCAATATGGGTTGTAGTCGACCGTTTGACGAAAGTAGCTCATTTCATTCCAGTGAAGACCACTTACACCAGTGCTAAGTTGGCAAAGATATACATGACCAGGATCGTATGTTTGCATGGAGTTCTGAGGACCATTGTATCAGATAGAGGAACCCAGTTTACCTCGAAGTTTTGGAAGCAGTTACATGAAACATTGGGAACCAGGCTAGAATTCAGTACAGCCTTTCACCCACAGACAGATGGACAGACCGAGAGAGTCAATCAGATTTTGGAGGACATGTTGAGAGCTTGTGCGCTAGATTATGGATCTAGTTGGAACGATAATTTGCCATATGCAGAGTTTTCTTACAACAACAGTTATCAAACCAGTTTGAAGATGGCCCCTTTCGAAGCTTTGTACGGAAGGAGGTGTAGAACACCGTTGTTATGGGACGAAGTTGGAGACCGTCAGTTGTTTGGACCAGATTTGATTAAGGAGTCTGAACAGAAAGTGAGGTTGATTCGCGATAGGCTCAAGGTAGCCCAGTCCAGGCAGAAGAGTTATGCGGATTCTAAACGTAAGGAGACAGTTCACGAAGTCGGAGACAGAGTTTAGCTTCGAGTATCACCACTTCGAGGAGTGAAGCGCTTTGGAGTTAAGGGAAAGCTAGCGCCCCGTTTTATTGGACCATACAGAGTTTTGGAACGTATGGGAGAAGTTGCCTACAAGCTGGAATTGCCTGAGGGATTGTCAGGAGTTCATGATGTATTTCACGTTTCCCAGTTGAAGAAGTGCCACACAGAGACGGCTGAGATACCATTGAGAGATACAGTGCCAATGGAAGCGATTCAGCTGGAAAGTGATTTGACCTATGAGGAGAAACCAGTTAAGATTCTTGAGAATGCCAGCCGAGTTACCCGCAGTAAGGTTATCAAGTTTTGCAAAGTCCAGTGGAGTCACCATACGGAAGATGAAGCCACCTGGGAGCGAGAGGAAGATCTACGAAAGGACCACTCCCACCTATTTTCTAGCCAACCCGAATCTTGAGGGCGAGATTCATCTTAAGGGGGGTAGGTTTGTAACATCCCAAATTTCCAATTTGGAATGTTATACAATAGATCATCATTGCATAGCATATTTTATTGCATTTTGGCAAATCCTCGATAAATCCTAAGCAACTCAAGGACCCTCGGAGAGAGTTGGGGATTTTCCCGATTTTTCATATTTGATTTTCATCAAATAATAAAACGAGGATTTTGGTTTTAATTATTTTTCTCTCCAGAAAATATTTCACATTAAAATAAATGAGAGGAGAAAATATGACTTCTCCAAAACAATTGAAATATTGGAGGAAAAATATTAAAATCATATATTGGAATATTCGGATTTTATTTGCAATTTTAATTGCATTAAAAAAATTGCACGTTTTCAAAACTGCATTTTGGGTCAAAAAATGTTCACCTTGTTCTAATTATTTTTATTAGACGGGCAAAATTTGTTTTATCATTTTTGGATTTTTATTTATTTTTCTGCGATTTTTTTTAGATTCGGCGGAATATTTAAAAAAAATCCGCGCCCGACCGGGCCGGGGCCCAGTCGAGCCAGCCGGCCCACCTCCCCCGTCTCCCTCGCGCGCACGCAGCGCCGCCGCCCGAGTCCGTGGCGAGCACGGCCGCCGCCGCCGCCTTGCCCCTCCTCC
>NC_057802.1:322778684-322875025 GCF_018294505.1 Triticum aestivum | reverse complement strand
GATCCAGATTAGTAAACGAAGCTTGTTTCTTTTGCCATTTGATCTTCGTTGCTTCATTCGATTTGATTCTTTTTGCACACCGGAGTTCTTAAGTTGAACTTTCTGGTTGGATCTTTTATTCGAGTTTTACCTATGCATTAGATGAGTACTTATTGTTTGCTTGTTTGTTTGCGATAGAGTACCCGGAGTGCGCCGCTTGTTACTTCGAATCTCTAGGTTTCACGGATCATCAGCAAGGCAAGTAACACTTTGATCATACTTTTCCATACCCAGTTTTTATTGCATTAGATCAATCCTCAAACATTGCATGGTTAGGATCTAATTAAACTGTGGGTATTGGGAAGTAGTTGAGGTAGTACCTATTACCTGTTTTATTTATCAAACCCTTGGGAGTTACTTCTACGTTTGCTTATATTGCTATGCTCGTAGACGTGGATTGGGTTTAAGAGATATTCATGACAGATGTGAGATTGTTAATTAATGGTTTACTTAAGGTGGCAACTAAAACTCACATCTGGGTGGATTGAGGCACCTGGGGAACCCAGTGCTTCCTGTATTTTTGGATATCCCAGGGTACCCGTGTGATCATCCTATGGACCGCCACCCAGGCTCAAAGGGATCATGAGATTATTCATGCTAGAAACTTCCGTGTGCAGCCACAAGCTATTATGGGCTCTAGCATAGTTGAATAAGTTGTGTGAGCTCTTGAAGAGGTAGACTAGCAGATGTAGGGGATGTAGGTGGTACGGTCTACCCGGAGTAGAGAGTTAACGCTTCTGAAAGACTGTGTCTCGGTCATCCGTTTCTCAAACATCATGTAGTGCGAGAATCAAGCGGAGGCGATCGAGTCTTGTGGGGAAAAGTGCACAAACCTCTGCAGAGTGTATAAAGGGCTTATAAAAGAACAATCACAGTGAATATCCAGGAGGTAGAACCGTCCCAGGGATACTCAATAATTCAAATAAAGTAAATGGTTAGTCCACAATAATAATGATCATAATCCATATTTGCCACAGTCATAAACAATATCTAGTTCAGCCGTTTCTCCATCCGAAGGCCGTCACTGTGCTCTAATTTAGCCGTTCTCCATCCGAATGCCGTTACTGTGATCTAGTCAAGCCGTGTCTCCATCCGAAAACCGTTACTGTGATCTAGTCAAGCCGTGTCTCCATCCGAAAACCGTCACTAGACCCGTCTCAGACTGTAGTCCTTACACAAGGATGTGGCTGTCCGAATAGATATAACCTCTGCAGAGGGTGTACTCTTTACCCACGAGTAACGGATTTATTTAGTCCATCGGGACTAATTCCGCCTACGGCCTTTTAATTGAAAACACGCCTGACCTGCACACACCAGCTTAACTCACCGGTGTCTGGAATCACCCACGACACCTGTCAAGCAAAACTCTAAGTGGGGAGGCTACAACCTCGACGTAGCATGGGATCAAATTTATATCGCGCGCTCTAAGGGGTGCCCCCCTCTCGGTCCCAACCGGAAACACCCATGCCCCCGGACCAGGTGGCATGCCTACCGGATGCATCCGGTATCTTCCACCATGGCCTCTCTGTACGGTGTGTGCCTTGGTAAGGGGTTGACAACTCACCGAACCGTACCCTGTCTGCGACAGGGACAAGTGGTAGTACAAAACAAGTACGGGAAGTTACTGAACAAGACTCGACTTACGACCGACTCAGGTGGTCCAAGTATTCTCAGAAAGATTAGCATAACCAAAGTATTTCCATTAACAGACAGAATCACCACTCATCAAAACTCATCATGCCATACCGGACACACTCGTCCCGACGAGGAACTAGGGACAAGCTCGTGTCTACCTAAGCCACGACTTTCCCGGCTTCCTGCCGGTATGCATGGAAAGCTCGCGAGGATGATTACTATCACCAACACATCCATACTAACAGTAAAGCATCTCCAATAGGCACTCATGCGTGTGACTGAATCGATACATAGAAATAACGCATGCTCCAAGTCAAAGTGGTGTTGAAACCATATCAAAACACCACACACAAAAATATTATGCCAGGGTTCAGAATGCTTGCCTTCAAGAGTATGCAAGGGGTGCACTTTTTGAAAGTTTTCTCTTCTCTCCATTTTCCTATTTTGAAAAATATACAAATAACAAATATCTCAAAACCAGTACAAAAAGTTGTCCCAAATATTTTTGAAATAAATCTTAAAATAAACTAGATGAAATTTGAGAGAGGGAGGAAAAAGAATCAACTCATTTGGAGTTTTATTTTAAAAGATATAGCCAGTCAAAGTTTGGTCAAATCTCTGTTTTTAATAAAAACCAGAAAGGAAAACGTTTCGGGGGAGAATACGCTTTCGCAGCATAGGAGACGTACTCCGGGGTTTTACGCGACCACTTAAGCCAGCGTGGATGGCGCGGGGGTCACTGACGGTGGGTCCAGGGGGCCCACTGGTCAGGTTTGACTATTCCCCCCTCTCCCTCCTCTCCTCTGCCCGAACGGGAGCGGGTCTCCGGCGATCGCCGTCGACAAACGGCGGCTCCTCGAGGGCACCTGAGGGCAGGGATGGACCCGCCAGACCGGGGCGGTCCTCTCGGTGGTCGTTGGGTCGATGGTGGTGGAAGGAGTCGCCGGCAGCGAGCTCCGCGGCGGAGGGGGCTATGGGAGTGAAGTGGGTTTTGGGCTCCGGTGGTTTCCGATCGAGGCTGAGGCGCTGGGCAGCTCCGCAAGAGCAAGGGGAAGTGAGTGGTGGCGCTGGATGGGCGAGGGAGTGCCTGGTTGCGACGAATGGCACCGGAAGGCAGTGGCGGCCGAACCGGCCGGAGTTGGGGGAGATGACCTCTTCCGGTCAATCCACGGCTAGGGGAGAACTAGGGGGAAGGCTTGAGGTCGCCTGAGCGCTCGGAGGGGTTCGGGGTCTCCTTTTATAGGCGTTCGAGGCTGATCCCGCGGTGGCCGAGGATAAGAACGCCGGCGACCGTCGCGCTGTAGCCGCAGGGCGACGTGGCGGCGACGAGCGCGTGCCGACGGGCTCCAGGATAAGCTCGAGCTGTTCATAGGGGCAGCTGGCGCGCTGGTGTGGTTTGGGCGGCGCCGACCATGGCAGGGGCTCGCTGCCGACGCCGGCGTGCCGCCAAAGCTCTGCCAGCGGCGCTGTAGTGCGCCAGGGGTGGCGTGGAGAGTGGGCGAGTGTAGTGCGTGGTTCAGCAGGCGAGCAGGGGCCAGGGACGGGACGCGACGAGGGCGGCAGTGCGACGCGGCGGCTCAGTGCGCGCGCGTGCAAAACGTGTGCTCTGGGCGCGCCCAGAGCACGCACGGGGCATGCTCGACGAAATGCCAGGGCAGCCTAGAGCGCGAGGGGGAGGCTGGCAACTAACAGGGCAGGGATAGGGATAGCTAGGAGCTCAGTGGACATGGTTGCTGGGCCAGAGGATCAAGTACACAGTGCAAACAAAAACTCATGTCACAACTGACTGTGCACACCAAGTGTTCGACAGAATGCCAAGTGCATTTAGGCAACTCTTGGAGTGGCCAAAATCTCCAGATCAGGGTCTCCCTAGATGTAGGTGAGGATGGCAAGATCATTTGGGCAAAACCGGAAACTTGCTAGTGCAAGTTTTGCAAAACTACAGTTTTGGACAGAAAGAAAAAGGTCTCATTGCATGCACTTAAAATCCTCCAATGGGTCCATTCTCCTGTACTTAAGGGTTTTCTAGGGAGGGCTACCAGCAGGAAAAAGGTCAGGGGTACTAGAGCAAAATAAAATAGGGTTGCAGTACAAATCACCAAATTGGACCAGAATGAAAAAGAGGTTGTTTCACTCAAAATTTTCAAAGAACATCACTGGGTTTTTGCATAAAGTTTAGTTGTATGCATCTACTGACATCTCCAAACACTTGGAAGAATTTTTAAAGAAATATTTAAATAGGTTGTAGTGCAAAAATGCCTACTGGACCAGATTTGAAAAGTTGATGTAGAGCTCAAAATCTCCAATAACCAAAGGATATTTTTGCATAAAAGTGATGTGGAAACATCACATGACATCCCCAAATTTTGGTGGAAATTTTAAATGTATTTGTCAAATGGTTGCAGTGCAACAGGCTCCAATTTATGGAAAATCATTTTAAAAGAGTAAAGCTCAAGCAAAAGCAAACCTTGCAATTAAATCCACTGATACAGAAATGTTTTATAGAGAGAGCATGCAAGTCCAACAATATTTTTGGAAAGTTTTCACTTGAGGTAAAAACCCTTAAAATAAAAAGGGAAAAATCTAGACAATTGGAAAAGTTTAATTTCCTGGCAAAAATTTTAATTCATAAAACAAGGTCAAAAAATTTGGGGTGTCACAGTCCCCGGTTATGGACAACTTGAGTATCTAGTACCTGGATTATCATGTGAATCTCATCACCATGTTACTTTAACTAATTTTGTTGGGTTAATGATGACACTTAATTGGGATTGAGTTGGGGGTACCTTCTCAATGTTTAACAACCACCATGATAGTTAAATAAAATTTATTCCTTTGCAGTAGGGAAAAATTGGCTTTCCGCAAAACTGTAACCATAGAGTTTTCCACCAGCCATATATGCATGTAGTATAGCATTATTATGTTCATTACTTTCTCTATGTGTTACATTGCCAGCATATTCCATGTGCTGACCCGTTTTCGGGCTGCAACGTTTTATGTTGCAGACTTTTCAGACAACGAGTAAGGTGCCTTAGGTCGTGGTCTTATACTCAGTGATGCCGTTGGAGTTGATGGACTCACTTATCTTCGAAGCCTTCCGCTGTTATCGTTTTTAGATGGCCTTAAGCCATATTTATCATACTTATTCTCTTTTGAGATATTCGATGTAATAAGTGTGTGATTGCTACTCTGTTATAAATCCTCCATTTGTACTGTGCGTGTCAGCATTACTGATCCAGGGAATGACACTGGTGCACAGCAGCACAGACTGTTTGAGGTCTGGTCGCTACAATATGCAGATAACACTCGGTTGTCTTGAAGTTCTAGCAGAATTGTTCAGAGCTCGGAGCACAAAGCATCGAAAGATGAACAAGAGTCATATGGAGATATGATCAGCAAAAGTTTGCCCACCGGTCAAAATTCTCGTCATCAGTGATGTCCACATCAATGGCTGAGAACTAGACTTGGATCTTGAATCACTCACTATTAATTATGAGAGATATTAATTTGAATGGGAGCACACTTTAAAATTAAAATTTGTTTTAATGACTAGTGAAAAATTAATTATGAATTATGTCTAAAATTATTTGTGTTTATCGTTGTAGATTAAATGGCTCACAATACATTCAACTTAGCCCCTATGCTTGAGAAAGAAAAGTTGGTTGCAAATGGTGGAAACTATGCGGATTGGATCCGCAACCTGAGATTTGTTCTTAGGAGTGCTAAGAAGGAGTATGTGCTGGATCAGCCCCTAGGTGATGCTCCCTCAAAGGATGCACCACCAGAAGAAGTTGCTGCTTATACTGCTCGTAGTGATGACTATGAAGCAGTCCAGTGTCTCATGTTAACTTGCATGGATCCTGAACTACAGAAGCATTTTGAACGATCTACCACTCAATTTATAATTGGTCACTAGAAGTTCTGTACAAGAAACAGGCAAGGACCGAACGGTTTGAATTAACCAAGCCCTGATTGAATGCAAGATGAAAGAGGGTTCCTCAATGAGTGAGCATATAGTGAAGCTTGTTGGATATGTTGATAGACTTGCTTCACTGGAATTTGGAATTCCGCCAACACTAGGTATAGATATTGTGCTTGTTTCACTCCCCCATCTTACGATGGTTTTACATGAATTACAACATGAACGGGATTGAGAAAAGTGCAAACGAGTTGTTTGGTATGCTCAAAACTGCGGAAGCTGGAATGCAAAATAACAAAGAAGTGTTGATGGTCAACAAAACTACCAGTTTCAAGAAGAAGGGCAAGTCCAAAAAGAAATCTGCTGGTGCCGGTAAGACCGTCTCTCAGAAGAAGAACAAGGGCGGAACCTCTAAGGAGACTGAATGTTTCTACTGCAAACAGAAGGGTCATTAGAAGCGGAACTGCAAGAAATATCCGGCAGATGATAAGAATGGTTCTTCTGGTAAAGGTATAAAAGTTATACAAAGTTAATATTATTACTCTTGTTTCTGTAAGTCGGAAGTATTTGATACTGATCGATTGCTCTCATTTGCAATCTGATGCAGGGACTATAGAAAGCTCACAAGATGAGAAGAAATAAAGACGTGATGCTATTCAAGGATGGTGATGGGATCGCTACTCAGGACCGATGGAATCATGGCTTTAGTTTTCAAGATTCCTCTTAGGATTGAATAATAGTTATTACATTCCGGAGTTGTATAAGACATTAAATTTTGGATTATACGACGAATATTCTTATAAAGTTTTGAACAATAGCTGTTAAAGTAATTATAAGAATATGTTTGGATTTACCTTAGATTTTTTATGGTTTATTCATGAATCTTGATTTGTAATTTTAACATTAATGTTAAACGTCTTGAGAAGACTAATGAGATCCACTTAAATATGTCATTGCTTGGCTATATAGGGAAATAATCTTCATATAGATGAAGTATTGAATTCTCTTAATTGAGAAATCAGATAACAGAATACATAGTGATGTATGAAGTCCGAGAACAAGCCAGGGCTTGGTGGATAATAATGCTTCATTAAAGATTAGGTAAATATGATTTACTTATAAATTAAAACTAAAATATTTGAATAGTTCAAAGGAATTTCAGGATGTATTTGAAGAGTTCAAATATTTTATAATGAAGATAAGGATCATTATGACAAAATATAGAGTGATTATCTAAGTCAGTTTAGCAAAAACATTCAAATAGTTATGGAATTATTTATTACCGATCTTCTTTTATACGTTGGGGAATAAATTGAAATGACAAGATATACACTAAATAGAGCACCGCATATTATTTTGGTTAATGAAACCATAAGAGTATGGAAATCATTAAACGAAGATAAATGTTGTACGATATCTCAAATAAAATGATTTGGGTTCCTTCCATTGAAATGTTCATAAAGGCAAAATATTTGACACAGATGGGCACTTTTTAGGAAAAGGTTTTCTTGTCAAAGGAATAAGTGGGAGATATTACAGCTTAGAAAGGATTATTGAATCTCTGACGGTGATAAGCAAACCAGAAATTGTTCTGATAGTTTGTCTGCAAAATAAACCGTAAATTACTACATTGGATGTAGAAATTCTAAAGCTTGTAACAGGTTTATACAAATCAGGAATATCGTTGAATTTTTGAAATTTTACAATGAGATATTCATCTTGGAAGAAAGATGAACTAGCATTCATCTTGGAAAAGAGATGAACTAGCACACTACAAGAAATCAATAGTGGCGCCCAACTCAAAGGAATGGCTCATAGCCATGCCCACCGGAATGAAAAATTCATATACAATTAAGTTTAGAACTTAATTGTAATAAACAAGTATGGAGCTTGGTTGATACTTCAAAAGGTTTTTGAAGAAAATGGATATTAAAACTAGTTTCCTAAAAGAAAAGGATGTATGGATGATACAACCAGAAAAGCTTTAAAATCCTTAAGAACACCGGATAAAAAGTGCAAACTTCAAAAGAGTTTTTGAAGATTACAACAAGTGAGCTGATATTGAGATTATGATCTTATCAAAGGAACTTTGTTTGTATACATATAACTCAGTGGGAGCTATATAGTATTTCTGATCTCATATGACATATTGAGGAATGGAAATAATATAGCTTCTTAGCATAAAATAAAATGGTCTTGAAACATGTTTTCATCAAATATGCAAGGCAAAATACCGGGCATAAAAAATCTATGAAGATAGATCAATATGTCTGATTGAGCTAAAAGGTTTATATATTTTTTGACAAAAATTTAAAATGTTTAAATAGAGAAATTATTTCTCTCGGTGTCATATAACTAGATGCTTATGAGAATCAATTAATAAGCATGAGTGGATGATAGAAATTCATTTTGATAGTTATAGTATATAAGAAAGGGTTAAGAATTTTACTAAGTGTTAGTAAAAGATATCAAGGATCTCAAAAGAATAAATGTATTATTTCGAGTATATGAAGTTAAAAGTTCATTATTGAGAATATATGAATATCAACTTCATGATTGATATAATTAGGGCTATGATAAAATTATTTCATGAACAATATTGTTGATTCTATAACGATTATTTATGTTTTGAAAACATTAGATGTTTGAATGTTGTCTGAATCAAGAAGTGTCTTGATATAATTGGATATTACAAAAGTTGTAAGAAACCCATTAACATTATATTATGAGTATGGCCAATCAAGAAGAGTCATGATATAAGTGGGTAAAGATCCAATAATCAAGAAATGTCTTGGTATAATTGGATATTACAAAAGTTGTAAGAAACCATTAAACATTAATCAAGAAATGTCTTGATATAATTGGATATTACAAAAGTTGTAATAAACCCATAAGCATTATTTTATGGATATGGCCAGTCAAGAAAAATCTTGATATGAATGGGTGAATCTAAAATATGATTACAATATATAGTCAAGAAGAGTCTTGATATAGTTGATGTGATTCTAGATGCAATGAGTTTAAATGATATTTTATTTTGAATAAAATGTTATAGCTCAAAGAAAAATGGATTGTGGTCCTGAAAATAGACAAGACTAACAAAAATGTTACTAAGTTTTGAACATGTCAAAACAAATGACAAAGGCTCTACCACAAGGAAAGCATGAGCAACACCAGATTATCCATAGGTGTTTGTAAAACCATGCAACTAGATTATTGACTCTAGTGCAAGTGGGAGACTCTTGGAAATATGCACTAGAGAAAATAATATTGCATTATTATATTTCCATATTCATAGTTAAGAGTTTATATTTCATGTTATAACTGTTATGATCATGGAATATGTGATTCAGTGGAAAACTCATATGTACGTGTGGAATGATAAATGAAATAAAATAGGTTCACGGTCTCGCCTCTAAGACCGGCTCAAGTAATGTTGGTGGTCACGTTTTCCGAATCTTAGGATATCGTTAACGGTCACGATAGTCCTAAAACAACATTGAGGGTATGACGTTAGAAGAACGATCATATTGAATCGACCCAATACTTGTCTGTTATACTATGTGATTATATTGTTTGAAATCATCTGTTATAGCACGGGGTGTTAGCATGTGTTCTAGTTCCTCAGACAATGAGAGTCTCTCAGTCACTTCCTACTAAATGGTGGGGTTTGGGGTTGCTCAAACATCATTTGTAACAAGGTGATCATAACGACAACTTTCAGGCACACCGGAAAGTTTGACAAGTGACCGGACAACTCAAGAGTGGGATTTGCTCCTTCGAAAATGGAGAGATATTCTTAGGGCCCTCTCACTGTGAAGGCATCCATCATCGTCTGGCCAGACACAGGTGACTACGTCACGGGGATGCCAGAACACGTCAACAAGAAAGAAGAACAAAACCGGCAACACAAGCAATGATATAGTGAGCATGGTGATGACTCAGGAGGATACCGGTGCACACTGGGTTTTTCAAAGTATCGTGAAGCAAAGGAATCATCACATGATAACCAAAGGTTCACTCAAATACCATTCATGTAATCATAGGGACCGATATGGATGTCCACGGTTCCGCTGTCGGTCATTGAACGAAGGGGTTTTGTTCATGTCTATGGTTTACCGAACCTACGGGGTCACAAGCTTAAGGTAATCATGATATGCTGAGTGTTAGTAGGATGGGAGTGATGAGAATACATTTGTGTAATTGTTTCATTAATATTCGGAATGGTTTCGAGAGGCTCCGGAAGCGTTTCGGGGTCACCGGAAGGGTTTCGGTGAATATCAGGTAATACCGGGTATTACCGATTACATATATAGGTGGAAAATGTTTCCGGGGATGTTAAATTATATATATAATGGTCTGAAAATGTTTAGAACATATATATATATATAATTTTATCAATGGGGCTACTAAGGCCAAGAGGTGCAAGGAAACTTGGGCCATGAAGGACCAAGTGGAGGTGGCGCCCCCTTTCCTATTTGGGGGGGGGGGCGAATCCTACTTGGGGTGGGAGTTAGACTCCCCCCTCCCCCCCCCCCTGCATGGCTGGCGCACCAAGGGAGGCTTTACTCCCTTGGTGGCTGCCCTCTCCTCCCCTCCTAACCTATATATACTAGAGGATTTCTCCCTATTAAGACACAAGTTTTGGAACATCCTCTAGTTGATCTAGTGCATGTTCTAGTTGGTCCTAGTTGAATAATTAGAGCGAGCCCTAGCCACCTCTAATCCTCATAATTAGAAGCCCCATGTGGTTCTAAATGCCTCCCTCTAATTAAGCTTAGAGAGAGAGGTGTCGATAAAAACAAAATACGGACATAGAAGCATCATGCATATTATTATAACAACAAAGAACTTTTAATATAAAACTTTATCAAACAACTCTTATCATATAACTTCTCATGAACAAGTAAAAATTCATCACAACATTGAAGTATAAAGCATAAACCTTATTGAAAACCAACAAACTATGTTCTCAGTTAACTTTGCAACTACAATTCATCATATTTCCAGGAAGGGTCATATATCGGAGCCTTTTGGCAAGTCCACATACTCAACCATCATATAGTCTTCTATGATTGCTAACACTCACCGCACACCCATGAGCAAAAAGTTTCAACCGGACAAATAGAAAGATAGGGGCTTATAGTTTCGCCTCCCAATGTATTCACCTCAAGGGTGATGTCAACAATAATAACTCATGCTCACTCATATCCAACTGGATATATGTGCCTAGATCTTTCCTTACCACATGATGCTTGCAAAAGAGAAAATAAAAAGGAATAGGGAAGAATACTTTGACTCTTGCATAAAAGTAAAAGATAGGCCCTTTGCATAGGGAAGCAGAGGTTGCCATGCGCTTTTTGTATGCTCAATCTCTTAGTGCAAAAGAACATCACATTATATTGCCCCTTATGATAGCAACCTTTATTATGGAGTCTGTCACTTTTATTATTTTGCCATCACAAGTACAACGCTCAATTTTCTCTTACACTAAATGATCTAACACATTTAGAAGCAATTTTTATTGCCTTTTTGCACCGATGACAACTTACTTGAAGGGTCTTACTCAACCCATAGGTAGGTATGGTGGACTCTCAAAATAAGATTTGGGTTTGGGTTTTTTGGATGCACACGTAGTATCTCTACTTAGTGCAGAATTTTTAGCTAGAAGAGATATTGAGCAAGCACCACATGTTAAAGGATCTATGACAATATAACTTCTATGTGAATATGAACAAACATAAATCATTACATTGTCTTCCTTGTCCAACGTCAACAATTTTGACACAAAATATTTAATGGGGGCTCACAATCATAAAAGATGTCCAAGATAGTGTATTTGCATGTGAATATTATCTTCCCTTATTAATTCTTTCATGAATTGCATCATTGACCAATGCTATGTTTGTCAATCTCCAATAAATTTCACCACTTATACGTTTCCTTATGTGATGTCATTACTTACCATAAGATTAGCATATGATCTTATTCATTTATTTTCCTTTCTTTTTATTGAAACATAAAAGTAAAGAAACAAAACTCAAACTACTCTTTATTATATATCTTGCACACGATTACATCGATAGATAGATCACTAAGCAAACAATCGAAAAGAAAGGATTGAAATAAACTTTTATTCAACTAGATCAAAAGGTAACTAAAGATCAAACTAAAATAGATAAAAGCAAAGATAGTGGTGGTGATACGATACCGGGACACCTCCCACAAGCTTGGCAAAAACCAAGGGGAGTGTCCATACCATGAACTCAAGTCCCTTTTGTTGGAGAAGATGATGGTGGTGATGAGGTAGTAGCGATCTTATCCTTTTTCTCCAGCTTGCGTCGGAGGGTAAAATTATCTATCCCCAACTCTTCGTTCTCCATCTCAAGCTTTATTATCCTCTTGCATAATGCCTCCTTGCTTTCTTGCTTGAAACGAGGAGGGACTGGCTCATCTTCATCTTCCTCATCGGTGAACCATATATAGGGATAGGTGTCCTTGAAGATATTTTTATACAAAGGCTGATAAGAAACTTGGCAATCCTCTTCCGAATCTTGAGGTGATATATTTCAGATCTATCAGGAAAACGGCAAGAAAGAAGAACAGAAGATTTCTCCGTGATACGGTGGTCAATACGTTCGGGGGATATATAAAGATTTTTTTATCTTGGGAAACAAGCAAACGGGAGGAAAACTGAGTCCGGAAGGTTCCTGAGGTGGGCACAACCACCTGGGCGCGCCAGTGGGCCCAGGCGCGCCCTGGTGTCTTGTTGCTGATATGTATCCAACGTATCTATAATTTTTTATTGTTCCATATTGTTATATTATCATTCTTGGATGTTTTACAATCATTTTATAGCAACTTTATATCATTTTTAGGACTAACCTATTAACATAGTGCCCAGTGCCAGTTCTTGTTTTTTGCTTGTTTTTTTACTTCGCAGAAAATCAATACCAAACGGAGTCCAAATGCAGCAAAACTTTTTGGAGATTTTTTCTGGACTAGAAGACACTTGGTGGGCCAAAGAAGTACTAGAGGGGGGCTCCGAGGGGAGCACAACCCACCAGGGCGCGCTTGGAGGCCCAGGCACGCCCAGGTGGGTTGTGCCCACCTCGGTGGCCTCCCGCACCGCCTCCTCGCCCTATAAATTGCCAAATATTCCAAAAACCCTCAGGGAGTCAATAGATCAGAAGTTCCGCCGCCGCAAGCCTCTGTAGCCACGAAAAACCAATCTAGACCCCTTTCCGGCACCCTGCCGGAGGGGGAAATCATCACCAGTGGCCATCTTCATCATCCGGGCGGCCACCATGAGGAGGAGGGAGTAGTCCACCCTCGGGTTGAGGGTTTGTACTAGTAGCTATGTGTTTAATCTCTCTCTCTCGTGTTCTTGAGATGTCACGATCTTGATGTATCGAGGGCTTTGTTAAAATAGTTGGATCATATGGTGTTTCTCCCTCTCTATCTTGTTGTGATAAATTGAGATTTCGTTTTATCGGGTTGAATATTTTTATGGATTTGAGAGCACTTGATATATGTCTTGCATATGAATACCCGTGCTGACAATGGGGTATTATATTGATTCACTTGATATATGTTTTGGCACTCAACCCACGGATTCCCGAGGTGACATTGGAGTAATCTATGCATAGGAGTTGATGCAGGTTTTCGTCCTTGTTTCTTCGGTAGAAATCTTGGGGCACTCTTTGAGGTTCTTTGTGTTGGATCGAGTATTGTGAATCTGAAATTGTTTGATGTGTATCGTATAATTAACTCATGGATACTTGTGGTGACATTGGAGTATCTAGGTGACATTAGAGTTGGTTGATGCGTATCGTATGGTGTTATTTTAGTACGAACTCTTGGATAGATCAAACGGAAATAATAATTTTGCGTTATTTTAGTACGAACTCTTGAATAGATCAAACGGAAAGAATAACTTTAAGGTGGTTTCGTACCCTACAAACAATTTCTTCTTATGTTCTCCGCTAGATAAGAACTTTGGAGTGATTCTTCATCACAGGTTTAGGGATGGTTATATCATCCAATTAGATTAGTATGGTTGAGAGATTGCACTAGCGAAAGTACAGACCCTAGGCCTCATTTTCAATCATCGCAATACCGTTTGTGCTCACCTTTGTTACTTGCTACCTTGCTGTTTTTTATTGTTCCTATTACAACAATCAATATCTACTATCATTACTACACTTGTATCACCATCGCTTCGCCGAACTAGTATACCTATACAATCTACCATTGTATTTGGTATGTTGGGGACATAAGAGACTCTTTGTTATTTGGTTGCGGGGTCGTTTGAGAGAGACCATCTTCATCCTACACCTCCCACGGATTGATAAACCTTAGGTCATACACTTGAGGGAAAATTGCTACTGTCCTACAAAACTCTGCGCTTGGAGGCCCAACACGAGTCTACAAGAATAAAGTTTCATAGTAGACATCAAGCACTTTTCTGGCGCCGTTGCTAGGGAGGTGAGTGCTTGAAGGTATATCTTTAGATCTTGTAATTGAATCTTTTAGTTTCTTATTTATCACCAGTTTGGTTCATAAAAGAAAACTACAAAAAATGGAATTGAGGTGGTCTCATATTGTTCATCTTTATAATGTCTTTCTTGAAAATGATGGATCGGAAAATTGTGCTCAATTGATCAAAGAAGAATTCAATAAAATGTTTGCCATAAATGATGAGCATGATTGCAATGTTGTTAGTATGAATTCTTTGAATATCCATGATGCTAATGATATGCAAAGCCATAAGCTTGGGGATGCTATGTGAGATGAGGATGATATTTTTAGTCCCCCAACTTTTGATGATAAAAATTATTATGATGATAGCATGCCTCCTATTTATGATGATTATATTGATGAAACTGGATTTGGAGAGGTCATGACTTTATTTAGTGATGAATCCACTATTTTGGAAGAGGTTTCAATTGATTGTGACAACAAAGTTGCTATCTATGATGATTATTGTGATGATATGTATGCTAGAAAGAATAAGAATAATGATAACCATGAAACTTGTCATCATGATTTCAATGTTCAATTTTATTATGTCAATCAAGTATCACATGATAGTTATTTTGTTGAGTTTGCTCCCACTTAATAAATTTTCTATGTTTGTGGATCATGAAAAGAATGATTTATGTGATACTTATATTTTTGAATTCATTCATGATCCTACTAAAAATTATTATGAGAGGGGAACATATGCTTTTACATTTTGCAATGATATCAAGTTTCCTCTCTATGTGTTGAAAATCTTGAAGTTTTGCTTGTTTTGCCTTCCTATGCTAGTTGATTCTTGTTCCCATAAGTTGTTTGTTCACAAAATCCCTATGCATAGGAAGTGGGTTAGACTTAAATTTGCTAGTCATATGCTTCATGATGCTCCCCGTTATGTTTCAATTCTTATCTTTTATGTGAGCATCATTGAAATCATCATGCCTAGCTAAAAAGGCATTAAAGAAAAGCGCTTGTTGGGAGACAACCCAACTTTTACCCCTATTGTTTTTGTGTGTTCACATGATTAAGCTACTGCAGTATCATGTTTCATAGCTTTTGTTTCAATAAAGTGCCAAGTAAAGCCTTTGGGATAGTGTCGATGATAGTTGACTTGATTCTGTGCAAAAACAGAAACTTTTGCGCCCAGTAACAGAATTGATCTACTCTGCTGGAACGTGGTAAATTATTAAACTCTTTACATATGATTCATATACAAATTTCCCATGTTATACTAATTTTTCAGAATTTTTGGAGTAGCAGAAGTATGGTCGTTGTTCAGATCATTACGCACAGTTCTGCTTTTTATAGATCATGTTGCTTATTTTCTAGTTTCTATGGATTATATTGCTCAATATAAAGTGTGGAAATGATTACCGTAGGCATTGTGTGAGAACGATTATGAATCTTGTCTTTGACAGTACCAAAGTGAATGGTTTGCTCTTTATCATACTAACATATCTCACGAAGTTCCGTTAAGTTTTGTGTGATTGAAGTTTTCAACTTTTGGGTGAGATATCGATATGAAGAGAATAAGGAGTGACAAGACCTTAAGCTTGGGGATTACCAAGGCATCCCAAGGTAATATTCAACAAAAATCCAAGCAACTAAGCTTGGGGGTGCCCCGGAAGGCATCCCCACTTTCGTCTTCAACATTATCAGTAACCTCACTTGGAGCTATATTTTTATTCGTCACATGATATGAGTTTTGCTTGGAGCGTCATTTAATTTTATTTGTATTTGCTTTCTGCTATTTACAATAATGTTTTGCATCTTTTATTTCAATAGAAGTGTCAAGGATAGCTTTTGACATGCTTATTTTGCAAGTATATGAGTTGCTGTTTCCAAACAGAAAGTTTCTCGCTGTTGCAAAAATTCCCGAGAAAAGTTAGAATGTGATAAAATGTTGAAATTATTGCGCAGTAAGCTATGATAAATTTTCTACAGTGTGGTAAATTTTTAGATATTTTGGAGTTACAGAAGTATGAATATTCTTGCATTCTTTACAAATTGTACTGTTTTGACAGATTGCTGTTATGTTTGCATTATTTGCATATGTTTGCTTGTTTAATGATTCTATTTGAGGATAGGAGTATTAAATATGCAGAGGCATTTAGTATGCAATGTTAAATAATAATTTTAGTGATTTGCTATAGTACATTATGATAAGGTTTTTGCATTGATTTATACTAACTCATCTCACGAGTTCTTGTTGAGTTTTGTGTGGATGAAGTTTTTAAGATTTAGGGAAACCGGGATATAAAGGGAATTAAGGAGACACAAAAGCTCAAGCTTGGGGATGCAAAAGGCATCCCAAGATAATATTTCAAGAAGTCTCAAGCATCTAAGCTTGGGGATGCCCCGACAGGCATCCCACCTTTCTTCTTCAACAATTATCGGTTAGTATCGGTTGAGCCTAAGTTTTTGCTTCTTCACATGAGTTGTGATGTTCTTGGAATTTCATTTTATTTTGTTTTGCTTTATGTTTTAATAAAATACTTTAGATCTGAAAGTTTTAAATAAGAGAGAATCCTGAAATAGCTACCCATCTACTTAACTAATCACTTGATCTTCACTTATATCTTTTTGGAGTAGTTTGTTATTTGCTTTAGTGCTTCACTTATATCTTTTTGAGCATGGTGTGCTTTAATATGTTTGAAGAAATGCTCTCATTCTTCACTTAGATTTATTTGAGAGTTAGTAAGTTTTTGAAGAAATTCTCTCATGCTTCACTTATATTATTTTGAGAGATGAAAAAATTTATGCTCATGTTCTTCACTTAGAATTATTTGAGCTATCAAAGACAACCTATGAAGTTAGTCCCAAAGTGATAGATATTCAAGAGGTATATAATAAAAACTTTCATGAAGATCATTGGACGAAATAAACTTGATTCTTTGTAATAGTTTTGCGATATGATGATAATAATATGTGAGTCATGTTGGTGAGTAATCATGTTTTAGTAAGAATATTGGTGTTAAGGTTTGTGATTCCCTATGCAAGCACGAAAGTCAATAGTTATGCAATGAAATTACATCCTACTTGTGGTGCATTATTCGGTGTTAGTTATGCTTAATGCTCGCTTATGTGTTTTTTCCTTTCTTGGTTGGTTGCTTCTCAATCTAATTGCTAGCCTCCACTTGTACTAAGTAGAAATACTACTTGTGCATTCAAAATCTTTAAACCCAGTTTTGCTATATGAGTCCACCATACCTACCTATATGCGGTATTCCCGTGCTGTTCTAAGCAAATTTGTAAGTGCCATCTCTAATTCTCAAAATAAATTTTCCTTTTTGTGTGCTTGTACCGCTCATGAAACGACAGGGGGTGGCCAATATTTTCCATGCTAGATGTGTTATTCTCAACATGAATGTTTATTCACTTGTCATTGCACGAGAGTATGGCGGTAATAGGGATGCCCAGTCCCAAAATTAAAAATAAATTTACTTTATGTTGTCAAATAATAAATTCCTTGGAAAGTGTTGGTATGGAAGGCACCCATTGATACGGCTAGCCATGGATTGTGAAAGAATGGTGGAAAAAGGAATAAACTTTCTTTTCTATTTGGGAACTGCCTATGATATATCTAGCAAGGAAAGTGTTGGGAATTAGTCGGTCATTTTCGTTGACGGGAAAAGTATGCCTCTCAAAACTTTTTATCTCTCAATTTAAGCTTTGATCTCCGGTACCTCTACAAATCCCTACTTCCCTCTGCGAAGGGCCTATCAATTTACTTTATGCAATTTTTATTTTTATTGAGTATCCATCTTCTCTTATAAAGCATCAACTAAGGGGCACTATGATCATACTTGAGCATTGGATGTAGCTAATATGCGAGTGTGTTTCATGAATGGATCAATGATTGAGCATGATGGGCTAGGCATAACTTTCTTTAGTATTGATAATTTGAAAGACATGGTTGCTTGTTGATATGCTTGAGTATTGAAATCTTCATGTCAAAACTAGACTATTGCTTTGAACCATATAAAAGTCCAAATGTCCATTCTACAAAAGAAAAGATTATGTGATGAACTTGTTAGGCATCATTTCCACATCAAAAATTCTGTTTTTATCATTTATCTACTCGAGGACGAGCAGGAATTAAGCTTGGGGATGCTGATACATCTCCAACGTATCTATAATTTTCTATTGTTCCATGCTTATATTATCATTCTTGGATGTTTTACAATCATTTTATAGCAAATTTATATAATTTTTTGGGACTAACCTATTGAAATAGTGCCAAGTGTCAGTTGTTGTTTTTTTCTTGTTTTTTACTTCGCAAAAAATCAATACCAAACGGAGTCCAAATGCAGCAAAACTTTTTGGAGATTTTTTCTCGACCAGAAGACACCCGGTGGGCCAAAGAAGTACCAGATGGGGCTCCGAGGGAAGCACAACCTACCAGGGCGCGCCTGGAGGCCCAGGCGCGCCCAGGTGGGTTGTGCCCACCTCGGTGGCCTCCCGCACCGCCTCTTCGCCCTATAAATTGCCAAATATTCCAAAAACCCTCGGGGAGTCGCTAGATCAAAAGTTCCGCCGCCGCAAGCATCTGTAGCCATGAAAAACCAATCTAGACCCCGTTCCGGCACCCTGCCGGAGGGGGAAATCATCACCGGTGGCCATCTTCATCATCTCGGCGGCCGCCATGAGGAGGAGGGTGTAGTCCACCCTCGGGTCTGAGGGTTTGTACCAGTAGCTATGTGTTTAATCTCTCTCTCTCGTGTTCATGATGGCACGATCTTGATGTATCGAGGGATTTGTTAATATAGTTGAATCATATGGTGTTTCTCCCTCTCTATCTTGTTGTGATGAATTGAGTTTTCCCTTTGATATTTCGTTTTATCGGATTGAATATTTTTATGGATTTGAGAGCACTTGATATATGTCTTGCATATGAATACCCGTGGTGACAATGGGATATTATATTGATTCACTTGATATATGTTTTGGCACTCAACTATCGGATTCCCGAGGTGACATTGGGGTAATCTATGCATAGGGCTTGATGCACATTTTCGTCCTTGTTTGTCCGGTAGAAATCTTGGGGCACTCTTTGAGGTTCTTTGTGTTGGATCGAGTATTATGAATCTGAAATTGTTTGATGTGTATTGTATAATTAACTCATGGATACTTGTGGGTATGAAGAGGATAACTTTGTATGGTATCGGAGAGCTAAAATATAAAAGTGGGTGATGTTATCATAAAGTTAGAATATATTACTAAATATTATAAATAACGAGTGTGGAATAATGATGGATCGGTGTGCGGAATTGTCCTAGGCAATTGTTAACAAGACCGGTAATCACTATTGCAATTTCATATGAGGGAGAGGCATAAGCTAACATACTTTCTCTTCTTGGATCATATGCACTTATGATTGGAACTCTAGCAAGCATCCGCAACTACTAAAGATCATTAAGGTAAAACCCAACCATAGCATTAAAGCATCATGTCCCCTTTATCCCATACGCAACAACCCCCTTACTCGGGTTTATGCTTCTGTCACTCAAGCAACCCACTATAAGCGAAACGTATTGCAACACCCTACAGCGGGAATCCCTCACGCTTGCGCGACACGGAGGGCACAATAGGACAGCACCAAAATAAAAACATACAGCTCGTACCAATCTAGATCATCAATCAACCCAAAGACAAAGGATATCTACTCAAAACATCATAGGATGGCAACACATCATTGGATCATAATATGTGGCATAAAGCACCATGTTCAAGTAGGGATTACAGCGGGGTGCGGGAGAGTGGACTGCGTAAAAGAGATGAGGATGGTGATGATGATGGTGATGTTGATGAAGACGATCACCGCAGCGATGATTCCCCTCCCGATGGCACTCCGGCGCCAGCGAGAGAGGAGGATAGGTTCTCCCCCTTGTGCTTCCTCCTCCATGGCCTCCCCCCTGGGTGGGGAGAGGTTCTCCCTCTGGTCCTTGGCCTTCATGGCGATGATGGCCCCTCCGGGATCCTCCTCCATGGCCTTCGGTGATGATGGCCCCCTCCGGCAGGGTGCCAGAGAGGGCCTAGATTGATTTCTCGTGGCTATAGAGGCTTGCGGCTGCGGAACTTCTGATCTAGGTTATTTTCTGAAGGTTTCTGTATTTATAGGAGAGGATGGCGTCGAGAACAAGTCAGGGGGTCCCCGAGGTGGCCATGAGATAGGGGGCGCTCCCCCCACCCTCGTGGGGCCCTCGGGACTCCCCTTCGGTAGATTTTTGTTCTAGTATTTTTTATATTTTCCAAAAAAATTCTCTGTGGATTTTCATCGCATTCCGAGAACTTTTATTTCTACACAAAAACAACACCACAGTAGTTCTGCTGAAAACGACGTCAGTCCGGGTTAGTTCTAATCAAATCGTACCAAAATCATATAAAACTATTGTAAACTTGGCATGAATACTTCATAAATTATAGATACGTTGGAGAGGTATCAGCATCCCCAAGCTTAATTCCTGCTCATCCTCGAGTAGGTAAATGATAAAAGAAATAATTTATGAAGTGTGAATGCTAGCAAGTGCATAAGTTTGATCAATGATAATTCCAATCACTTTTTCTAACATCATTATATATCATAATAGTAGCTGAACTCATAAAATTTCTCATGATCAAGTAACAAGCTATTCACATGTTAAAGTATAGATCATAAACTTTCTTGAAAACTAACAAACCGTGCTCTTAGTCATCAAACAATTGCAATTCGTCTTATTTTCGGGAAGGGTCTATGTAAGAGCTTTGATTCAGCAAACTCCACATACTCAACTATCATTTAATCTTTCACAATTGCTAACACTCATGTGATATTTATGGGTTCAAAGTTTTAATCGGACACAGAGAAAGATAGGGGCTTATAGTTTTGCCTCCCAACCTTTTACCTCAAGGGTAATGTCAACAATAATAACTCATGAAAACCTACATCCAAGTGGATATATATATATCCGGATCGCTCCAATACAAAGTGCTTGCCAAAGGAAAAAATGTAAAAAGGAAAGGTGATGATCACCATGACTCTTGTATAAGGGTAGGAGATAAAAGTAAAAGATAGGCCCTTCGCAGAGGGAAGCAGAGGTTGTCATGCGCTTTTATGGTTGGATGCACAAAATCTTAATGCAAAAGAACGTCACTTTATATTGCCTCTTGTGATAAAGACCTTTATTATGCAGTCCGTCGCTTTTATTTCTTCCATATCACAAGTTCGTATAAAGCTTATTTTCTTCGCACTAATAGATCATACATATTTAGAGAGCAATTTTTATTGCATGCACCGACGACAACTTACTTGAAGGATCTTACTCAATCCATAGGTAGGTCTGGTGGACTCTCATGGCAAAACTGGTTTAAGGGATGTTTGGAAGCACAAGTAGTATTTCTACTTGGTGCAAAGAATTTGGCTAGCATGAGAGGGAAAGGCAAGCTCAACATGTTGGATGATCCAAGACAATATAACGTTTCGGATATAGGAAAACATAACCCATTAAGTTGGCTTCCTTGTCCAACATCAACCTTTTAGCATGTCATATTTTAATGAGTGCTCACAATTACAAAAGATGTCCAAGATAGTATATTTATATGTGAAATCTCTCTTCCTTCAATATTCTTTCATGAATTGTTCAAGTGACAAATTCTGCGTTTGCTAACTTTCAATAAGTTTACTACCTATACTTATTATGTGTGAAGTCATTACTCCCCATGTTATAAGCATATGAAACATGTATAAATTCAGATGTATGATATTCAATTCATTCAACCATTTACTCATAGGATATATGTGAAGCACTTGAGTAAATGACAAACTACCCCAAAAGAGATAAGTGAAGAACACTGAGTAGTCAAATAATTAATTAGCCACGGGAGGATTCTTTTTCATTCAAGATTTCAGATCCAATTATTTTATTCAAATAGCAAGTAAAATTGAAAATATGCTCCAAGCAAAACACATATCATGTGACGAATAAAAATATAGCTCTGAGTAAGGTATACCGATAGTTTTGAAGACGAAAGAGGGGATGCCTTCCGGGGCATCCCCAAGCTTAGGCGCTTGAGTCTTCCTTGAATATTACCTTGGGGTGCCTTGGGCATCCCCAATATTAGCGTCTTTCCACTCCTTATTCTCCTCATATCGATATCTCACCCAAAGCTTGAAAACTTCAATCACACAAAACTTAACGGAACTTCGTGAGATAGGTTAGTATGATAAAGAGTAAACCATTCACGTTGGTACTGTCAAAGACAAGGTTCGTAATTGTTCTCACACAATGCCTACTGTACCATATCGTTTCTACAATTTATATTGAGAAATATAAGCCATAGAAACTAGAAAACAAGCAAACTATGCAATGAAAACAGAATCTGTCAAAAACAGAACAGTCTGTAATGATCTGAACAGCAACCATACTTCTGCTACTCCAAAAATTATGAAATAAATTTGTGGACGTGAGGAATTTGTCTATTAATCTTCTTCAAAAAGAATAAACTCAAAAGCACTCTCCTGTAAAAAATGGCATCTATTCTCGTGAGTGCAAAGTTTCTGTTTTTTTACAGCAAGATTGCAAAGACTTCACCCATGTCTTACCAAAGGTTCTACTTGGCACAAACACTAATTAAAATATAAAACCACATCTAACCAGAGGCTAGATTAATTTATTAATAAACAGGAACAAAAAGCAATAAACAAAAATCAAATTGGTTTGCCTCTCAACAAGTGCTATCGTTTAACGCCCCTAGCTAGGCATGATGATTTCAATGATGCCCACATAGAAGATAAGAATTGAAACATAAAGAGAGCATCATGAAGAATATGACTAGCACATTTAAATCTAGCCCACTTCCTATGCCTACGGATTTTGTGAGCACATAATTTATAGGAACAAGAATCAACTAGCATAGGAAGGCAAAACAAGTATAACTTCAAACTTTAAGCACATAGAGAGGAAACTTGATACTATTGCAACTCCTACAAGCATGTATTCCTCCCTCATAATAATTTTCAGTAGCATCATGAATGAGTTCAACAATATAACCATCACATAAAGAATTCTTTTCATGATCTACAAGCATAGAATTTTACTAATCTCCACATAAGCAAAATTCTTCTCATTCGGAATAGTGGGATCACTAATTCCTAAAGTTGACACTCTTCCAATCCCGCTTTAGATGATAGTATTATTCATACTCCAAAAGATATAAGTGAAGTTCATGGAGCATCCTACAATTAATATAGTCTAACCAATATCCAAGCTCAAAATATATATAAGTGAAGCACAGGAAGCATTCTATAAAACCATACTCAAAAGATTTAAGTGAAGCGCAAAGAGCAATTCTATAAGGTCATACTTAAAAGATATAAGTGAAGCACAAAGAGAAACTCTATAAGGTCATACTTAAAAGATATAAGTGAAGAACATGAAGTATTCTATAAATCAATGAAGGGCTATCTCATACTAGCATGGTTCTTAAAGAAAAAGAAAAACACAAAGGACACAAATCATGTGAACAAAACAAAAACTGAGGTAGACCGATAATTGTTGAAGAAGAAAGATGGGATGCCAACCGGGGCATCCCCAAGCTTAGATGCTTGAGTATCCTTGGAATATTTACTTGGGGTGCCTTGGGAATCCCCAAGCTTGAACTCTTGCCACTCTTTATTCTTCTCATATTGATAGCTCCTCGATCTTCGAACACTTCATCCACACAAAACTTTAACAAAAACTTTGTGAGATCCGTTAGTATAATAAAGCAAATCACTACCTTTAGGTACTGTTGAAAACTTATTACAATTTCATATTAGAACTATATCTACTGTATTCCAACTTCACCATGGTTCATACCCCCCGATACTACCCATAGATTCATCAAAATAAGCGATCAACACATAGAAAACAGAATCTGTCAAAAACAGGACAATCTGTAGTAATCTGGAGGTTTAGTAAACTTCTGTAACTCCAAAAATTATAAAAAAATATGACAATTTAAAAAATTTGTACAGAAGTAATGTGCAAAAAATTTCAGACTTATTTGACTTTCCAGTAAAAAATGTAAATTCACGCACTACAGCCAAAGTTTCTGTTTTTGTACTTCACATAGTAAACAAGCAATCTAATCATCCTAAAACCAAAGCTTGGCACATTATTTTTATAATACAATGGATATATACAAGGGGATAATTATTTTCAGAGAAGCTTCCATGAATTTTTTTTACATTGTTTCCATGAGCATGAACACAAGTGTTCAAGGTCGACCCTCACTTCTCCAATGCATAACCTTCCAATCACTTCTCTTATTGAAAAACTTTTTAGGCATGAGAGGCAAGTAATTTTTTTATATATTTTCATTCTATAATTTTTTTTGTATGTTTCACCGACAACTAAACAGAAACGAAAAGGGAAAACAAAATCTACTTAGTGAAGAAAGCAAACAAGCACACACGAGAATATCAACCCACGCTATTGCTCCCCGGCAACGGTGCCAGAAAAGAGCTTGATAATCCCCAAGTGCAGGGAATCATCATAGCAATTCCCAATGGTGGAAGTGATAAGTATGGAGTGTCGAACCCACAAGGAGCTAAAGGTAAGATCAATATTCTCTCAAGTCCTGTCTGCCACTGGTTCGACTCTACGTACACCGAACGTTTGCTTCCAACTAGAAACGAGAGATAAAACTACGTTGTGGGTATGAAGAGGATAACTTTGTATGGTATCGGAGAGCTAAAATATAAAAGTAGGTGCTGTTATCATAAATTTAGAATATATTACTAAATATTATAAATAGCGAGTGTGGAATAATGATGGATCGGTGTGCGAAATTGTCCTAGGCAATTGTTAACAAGACCGGTAATCACTATTGCAATTTCATATGAGGGAGAGGCATAAGCTAACATACTTTCTCTTCTTGGATCATATGCACTTATGATTGGAACTCTAGCAAGCATCCGCAACTACTAAAGATCATTAAGGTAAAACCCAACCATAGCATTAAAGCATCAAGTCCCCTTTATCCCATACGCAACAACCCCCTTACTCGGGTTTATGCTTCTGTCACTCAAGCAACCCACTATAGCGAATCATGAACGTATTGCAACACCCTACAGCGGGAATCCCTCACGCTTGCGCGACATGGAGGGCACAATAGGACAGCACCAAAATAAAACATACAGCTCATACCAATCTAGATCATCAATCAACCCAAAGGCAAAGGATATCTACTCAAAACATCAAAGGATGGCAACACATCATTGGATCATAATATGTGGCATAAAGCACCATGTTCAAGTAGGGATTACAGCGGGGTGCGGGAGAGTGGACCGCATAAAAGAGATGAGGATGGTGATGATGATGGTGATGTTGATGAAGACGATCACCGCAGCGATGATTCCCCTCCCGATGGCACTCCGCCGCCACCGAGAGAGAGGAGGAGAGGTTCTCCCCCTTGTGCTTCCTCCTCCATGGCCTCCCCTTTGGATGGGGAGAGGTTCTCCCTCTGGTCCTTGGCCTTCATGGCGATGATGGCCCCTCCGGGATCCTCCCCCATGGCCTTCGGTGATGATGGCCCCCTCCAGCAGGGTGCGAGAGAGGGCCTAGATTGATTTCTCGTGGATATAGAGGCTTGCGGCGGCGGAACTTCCGATCTAGGTTATTTTCTGAAGGTTTCTGTATTTATAGGAGAGGATGGCGTCGAGAACAAGTCAGGGGGGTCTCCGAGGCGGCCACGAGATAGGGGGCGCGCCCCCACCCTCGTGGGGCCCACGGAACTCCCCTCCGGTAGATTTTTGTTCCAGTGTTTTTTATATTTTCCAGAAAAATTCTCCGTTGATTTTTATCGCATTCTGAGAACTTTTATTTCTGCACAAAAAGAACACCACGGTAGTTCTGTTGAAAACAGCGTCAGTCTGGGTTAGTTCTAATCAAATCATACCAAAATCATACAAAACTATAGTAAACTTGGCATGAATACTTCATAAATTATAGTATGTTGGAGACGTATCAGTGACATTGGAGTATCTAGGTGACATTAGAGTTGGTTGATGCGTGTCATATGGTGTTATTTAGTACGAACTCTTGGATAGATCGAACAGAAAGAATAACTTTGCGTTATTTTAGTACGAACTCTTGAATAGATCGAATGGAAAGACTAACTTTAAGGTGGTTTCGTACCCTACAAACAATTTCTTCTTATGTTCTCTGCTAGATAAGAACTTTGGAGTGATTCTTCATCACACGTTGCAGGATGGTTATATCATCCAATTAGATTAGCATTGTTGAGAGATTGCACTAGCGAAAGTACGGACCCTAGGCCTCATTTTCAAGCATTTCAATACCGTTTGTGCTCACTTTTGTTACTTGCTACATTGCTATTTTTATTGTTCCTATTACAAAAATCAATATCTACTATCATAACTACACTTGTATCACCATCTCTTCGCCGAACTAGTGCACCTATACAATTTACCATTGTATTTGGTGTGTTGGGGACACAAGATACTCTTTGTTATTTGGTTGCGGGATTGTTTGAGAGAGACCATCTTCATCCTACACCTCCCACGGATTGATAAACCTTAGGTCATCCACTTGAGGGAAAATTGCTACTGTCCTACAAAACTCTGCGCTTGGAGGTCCAACACGAGTCTGCAAGAATAAAGTTGCGTAGTAGACATCAGGTGCCTTCCTGGTTGTTTCTTATTTTCCTAATTTTTCTAATGTTTCAAACTGACAGAAAATATTTTTGCGGATTTTTCGGAGTCTGTTTAATTACCGTATCACGTACCTCCTCTTTTTTTCACAATTCTGGAGTGTTTCGGAAGGTTTCTTTTATGTCTTCCTCCGGTTTCATGGTTTGAATAATATTGCTTTCAACATTAATAGGCGTACCTCAAATATAGTGTTTAATTCTTTGCCCATTGACCACCTTCGGGTTAGTACCTTCGGCATTATTTATTTTAATAGCTCCAGAGCAATAAACCTCCTCGATGATATATGGTCATTCCCATTTAGAGAGAAGTTTTCCTGCAAAGAATCTGAAAAGAGAGTTGTACAAAAGAAGATATTCTCCAACTTTGAATTCCTGATTTTGGATTCTTTTGTCATGCCATCTTTTAACTTTTTCTTTAAATAACTTGGCATTTTCATAGGCTTGAGTTCTCCATTCATCTAGTGAGCTAATATCAAATAACCTCTTTCCACCAGCAAGTTTGAAATCGTAGTTGAGTTCTTTAATTGCCCAATATGCTTTATGTTCTAACTCAAGAGGCAAATGACAAGCTTTTCCATAAACCATTTTATAAGGAGACATACCCATAGGATTTTTATATGTTGTTCTATAGGCCCAAAGTGCATCATCTAATTTCTTAGACCAATTCTTTCGGGACCTGTTGACAACCTTTTGTAATATTAGTTTTATTTCTCTATTGCTAAGTTCAACTTGACCCCTAGATTGAGGATGATAGGGTGATGCAATTCTATGGTTAACATCATATTTAGCAAGAATTTTGTGGAAAGCACCATGAATAAAGTGTGAACCACCATCAGCCATTAAATATCTAGGGACTCCAAACCTTGGGAAAATAACTTCTTTAAGCATTTTAATGGAAGTGTTATGATCACCACTACTAGTTGAAATAGCTTCTACCCACTTAGTAACATAATGAACAACAACCAAAATATGTGTATACCCATTAGAGGAAGGAAAAGGTCCCATATAATCAAAACCCCAAACATCAAATGGTTCAACAGCAAGTGAATAATTCATAGGCATTTCTTGACGCTTACTAATATTACCAATTCATTGACATTCATCACAAGATAAAACAAACTTACGGGCATCCTTGAAGAGAGTAGGCTAATAAAAACTAGATTGCAATACCTTGTGAGCAGTTCTATCTCCCGCATGATGTCCTCCATAAGCTTCAGAATGACATTTCCGTAGGATTTGTTCCTGTTCATGCTCAGGTACACAACGTCTAATAATACCATCAACTCATTCTTTATAAAGATGTGGGTCATCCCAAAAGTAATGTCTTAAATCAAAGAAGATTTTTTTCTTTTGTTGGTATGTGAAACTAGGTGGTATGTATTTAGCAACAATATAATTAGCATAGTCAGCATACCAAGGAGTCTTATGAGAAAAATTTATTGCAGCTAGTTGTTCTTCAGGAAAGCTATCATCAATAGGTAGTGGGTCATCAAGAATATTTTCTAACCTAGACAAGTTATCAGCTACGGGCTTCTCAACTCCTTTTCTATTAGTAATATGTAAATCAAATTCTTGTAGCAAGAGAACCCACCTAATAAGTCTAGGTTTAGCATCTTTCTTTTCCATAAGAATTTAATAGCAGCATGATCGTTGCGAACAATGACTTTAGAATCAACAACGTAAGATCTGAATTTATCACAAGAAAACACAACTTCTAAAAGTTCTTTTTCGGTAGTAGCAGAATTTGTTTGGGCATTGTCTAGAATTTTACTAGCATAATGGATAACATTTATTTTTTATCAACTCTTTGTCCCAGAACAGCACCAACAGCATAATCACTAGCATCACACATGATTTCAAAAGGCAAGTTTCAATCAGGTGGTTGAACAATAGGTGCGGTAGTTAAGGCTTTCTTAAGTGTTTCAAAGGCTTCTACACAATCATCATAAAAAACAAATGGAACATCCTTTTGTAAAAGATTTGTAAGAGGCCTAGAAATTTTAGAGAAGTCTTTAATAAACCTCCTATATAAACCAGCATGGCCGAGGAAACTATGAATACCTTTAATATCTCTAGGACATGGCATTTTCTCAATTGCATCAACTTTAGCTTTATCCATCTCAATACCTCATTCAGAAATTTATGTCCCAAGACAATACCTTCATTAACCGTAAAGTGGCACTTCTCCCAATTTAAGACAAGATTAGTTTGCTCACATCTCTGCAAAACTCGATTAAGGTTGCTTAAGCAATCATCAAAAGAAGTTCCGTATACGGAAAAATCATCCATGAAAACCTCAACAATCTTTTCACAAAAATCAAAGAATATAGCAATCATACATATATCCTTGAAAGGTACCAGGTGCATTGCATAAACCAAAAGGCATGCGTCTATAAGCATAAGTTCCAAAAGGGCAAGTAAAGGTGGTTTTCTCTTGATCAGGTTGTGAAACAAGTATTTGAGAAAAACCAGAATATCCATCAAGAAAACAAAAGTGTGTGTGCTTTGATAATATTTCTAACATTTGATCGATAAAAGTCAAAGGGTAATGATCTTTCCTAGTTGCTTTATTTAATTTTCTAAAATCAATTGCCATTCTATAGCTAGTAACCATTCTTTGTGGGATAAGTTCATTTTTATCATTAGGAACAACAGTAATATCTCCCTTCTTAGGGACACAATGAACGAGACTTACCCATCTACTATCAGCTATGGGATAGATTATACCTGCTTCCAGAAGCTTTAATATTTCAGTTCTTACCACTTCTTTCATTTTAGGATTCAAACATCGTTGATGATCAACAACGGGTTTAGCTTCAGCTTCCATATTAATCTTGTGCTGACATAGAGTGGGACTAATGCCCTTAAGATCATCATGAGTATACCCAATAGCATCTCGGTGCTTCTTTAGAATTTTTAATAATCTTTCTTCTTCATGTTCTGAAAGGTTAGCACTGATAATAACAGGATATATCTTTTTCTCATCAAGATAAGCATATTTCAAAGTGCCTCACAATTGTTGTAATTCAAACACAGGATTACCTTTAGATGGAGGAGGACCTCCTAGAGTTTCAATAGGCAAATTGTGTTTTAGTAGCGGTCGTTGTTCAAAGAAATTTTTTATCTATTTCATTTCTTTCATGCATGTGCATATCATTTTCATGGTCTAGCAAATATTATTCTAGTGGATCAGTAGTAGGCACGACAATAGAAGGAAGACCAATTATTTCATCCTTACTAGGTAATTATTTCTTATTTGGTTGTCTATTAAACTTGGAAAAATTGAATTCATGAGACTCATCATCAAAGATAACACTGACAGTTTGTTTATGACAATCTATAATAGCATTGACAGTGTTCAAGAAAGGTCTACCAAAGATAATGGGACAAAAATCATCTTGTGGGGAACCAAGGACTAGAAAATCAGTAGGGTATTTTATTTTCCCACACAATACTTCAACATCTCTAACAATCTCAAGTGGTGTGATGGTGTCTCTATTAGCAAGTTTAATAGTAACATCTATGTCTTCTATTTCGGCGGGTGCTTGCTACCTCTTGAGCACTGCGTTGGTTTTCCCTTGAAGAGGAAAGGGTGATGCAGTAAAGTTGCGTAAGTATTTCCCTCAGTTTTGAGAACCAAGGTATCAATCCAGTAGGAGACCACACGCAAGTCCCTCGTACCTACACAAACAAATAAGAACCTTGCAACCAACAAGATAAAGGGGTTGTCAATCCCTTCACGACCACTTGCAAAAGTGAGATCTGACAAAGATGATAAGATAATATTTTTTGGTATTTTTATTATAAAGACTAAAATTAAAGAAAGCAAAATAAACGATGATAGGAATAACGGGAGATTAATATGATAGAGAATAGACCCGGGGGCATAGGTTTCACTAGTGGCTTCTCTCAAGAGCATAAGTATTACGGTGGGTGAACAAATTACTGTCGAGCAATTGATAGGATTGAGCATAGTTATGAGAATATCTAGGCATGATCATGTATATAGGCATCACGTCTGTGACAAGTAGACAGACTCCTGTCTGCATCTACTACTATTACTCCACACATCGACCGCTATCCAGCATGCATCTAGAGTATTAAGTTCATAAGAACAGAGTAACACATTAAGCAAGATGACATGATGTAGAGGGATAAACTCAAGCAATATGATATAAACCCCATCTTGTTATCCTCGATGGCAACAATGCAATGCGTGTCGTTTCCCCTACTGTCACTGGAATCGAGCGCCGCATGATTGAACCCAAAGCTAAGCACTTCTCCCATGGCAAGAAAGATCAATCTAGTAGGCCAAACCAAACTGATAATTCAAAGAGACTTGCAAACATAACCAATCATACATAAAAGAATTCGGAGAAGATTCAAATATTGTTCATAGATAATCTTGATCATAAACCCACAATTCATCAGATCTCGACAAACACACCGCAAAAAGAGTTACATCGAATAGATCTCCAAGAAGATCGAGGAGAACTTTGTATTGAGATCCAAAGAGAGAGAAGAAGCCATCTAGCTAATAACTATGGACCCGAAGGTCTGAAGTAAACTACTCACACATCATTGGAGAGGCTATGGTGTTGATGTAGAAGTCCTCCGTGATTGATGCCCCCTCCGGCGGAGCGCCGGAAAAGGCCCCAAGATGGGATCTCACGGATACAGAAGGTTGCGGTGGTGGAATTAGGTTTTCGTGGTGCTCCTCGATGGTTTCGGGGTACGTAGGTATATATAGGAGGAAGAAGTAGGTCGGTGGAGCCACGAGGGGCCCACGAGGGTGGAGGGTGCGCCCAGGGGGGTAGGCGCGCCCCCGTGCCTCGTGGCCTCCTCATTGATTTGTTGACGTCCACTCCAAGTCCTCTGGATCACGTTTGTTCCAAAAATAACTCTCCCAAAGGTTTCATTCCGTTTGGACTCCATTTGATATTCTTTTTCTGCGAAACTCTGAAATAGGCAAAAAAACCAGCAATTCTGGGCTGGACCTCTGGTTAATAGGTTAGTCCCAAAAATAATATAAAAGTGTATAATAAATCCCATTAAACATCCAAAACAGAATATATAATAGCATGGAACAATCAAAAATTATAGACACGTTGGAGACGTATCAAGCATCCCCAAGCTTAATTCCTGCTCGTCCTCGAGTAGGTAAATGATAAAAACAGAATTTTTGATGTGGAATGCTACCTAGAATAATTCTCAATGTAATTTTCTTTATTGTGGCATGAATGTTCAGATTCGAAAGATTCAAGATAAAAGTTTAATATTGACATAAAAAATAATAATACTTCAAGCATACTAACAAAGCAATCATGTCTTCTCAAAATAACATGGCCAAAGAAAGTTATCCCTACAAAATCAAATAGTCTGGCTATGCTCTATCTTCACCACACAAAATATTTAAATCATGCGCCACCCCGATGACAAGCCAAGTAATTGTTTCATACTTTTGATGTTCTCAAACTTTTTCAATCTTCACGCAATACATGAGCGTGAGCCATGGATATAGCACTATAGGTGGAATAGAATGGTGGTTGTGGAGAAGACAAAAAGGAGAAGATAGTCTCACATCAAATAGGCGTATTGACGGGTTATGGAGATGCCCATTAATAGATATCAATGTGAGTGAGTAGGGATTGGCATGCAACGGATGCACTGGAGCTATAAATATGTGAAAGCTCAACAAAAAAACTAAGTGGGGGTGCATCCAACTTGCTTGATCACAAAGACCTAGGGCAATTTGAGGAAGCCCATCATTGGAATATACAAGCCAAGTTCTATAATAAAAAATTCCCACTAGTATATGAAAGTGACAACATAGGAGACTCTCTATCATGAAGATCATGGTGCTACTTTGAAGCACAAGTGTGGAAAAAGGATAGTAGCATTGTCCCTTCTCTCTTTTCTCTCATATAGTTTTTTGTTGGGCCTTTTCTCTTTTTTATGGCCTCTTTTTTGTAGTCCGGAGTCTCATCCCGACTTGTGGGGGAATCATAGTCTCCATCATCCTTTCCTCACTTGGGACAATGCTCTAATAATGATGATCATCACACTTTTATTTACTTACAAATCAAACATTACAACTCGATACTTAGAACAAATATGAATCTATGTGAATGCCTCCGGCGGTGTACCGGGATATGCAATGAATCAAGAGTCACATGTATGAAAATAATGAACGGTGGCTTTGCCACAAATACGATGTCAACTACATGATCATGCAAAGCAATATGACAATGATGGAGCGTGTCATAATAAACGAAATAGTGGAAAGTTGCATGGCAATATATCTCGGAATGGCTATGGAAATGCCATGATAGGTAGGTATGGTGGTTGTTTTGAGGAAGGTATATGGTGGGTGTATGATACCGGCGAAAGGTGCGCGGTATTAGAGAGGCTAGCAATGGTGGAAGGGTGAGAGTGCGTATAATCCATGGACTCAACATTAGTCAAAAAGAACTCATATACTTGTTGCAAAAATCTATTAGTTATCGAAATAAAGTATTATGCGCATGCTCCTAGGGGATAGATTGGTAGGAAAAGACCATCGCTCGTCCCCGACCGCCACTCATAAGGAAGACAATCAATAAATAAATCATGCTCCGACTTCATCACATAACGGTTCACCATACGTGCATGCTACGGGAATCGCAAACTTTAACACAAGTATTTCTCAAATTCATAACCACTCAACTAGCATGACTCTAATATCACCATCTTCACATCTCAAAACAATTATCAAGTATCAAACTTTTCATAGTATTCAATGCACTTCCTATGATAGTTTTTATTGTATCCCTCTTGGATGTTCATCACTTCTAGGACTAAAATTTCAACCAAAGCAAATTACCATTCTGTTCTAAAGGACTCTCAAAATAATATAAGTGAATCATGAGAGATCAAATATTTCTATAAAATAAAACCACTGCCGTGCTCTAAAAGATATAAGTGAAGCACTAGAGCAAAAACTATATAGCTCAAAAGATATAAGTGAAGCACATAGAGTATTCTAATAAATTCCGAATCATGTGTGTCTCTCTCAAAAGGTGTGTAAAGAAAGGATGATTGTGGCAAACTAAAAAGCAAATACTCAAATCATACAAGACGCTCCAAGCAAAACACATATCATGTGGTGAATAAAAATATAGCTCCAAGTAAAGTTACCGATGGACGAAGACGAAAGAGGGGATGCCTTCCGGGGCATCCCCAAGCTTAGGCTTTTTGGTGTCCTTGGATTTTAACTTGGGGTGCCTTGGGCATCCCCAAGCTTAGGCTCTTTCCACTCCTTGTTCCATAATCCATCAAATCCTTACCCAAAACTTGAAAACTTCACAACACAAAACTTAACAGAAAATCTCGTGAGCTCCGTTAGCGAAAGAAAACAAAACACCACTTCAAGGTACTGTAATAAACTCATTCTTTATTTGTATGGGTGTTAAACCTACTGTATTCCAACTTCTCTATGGTTCATAAACTCCGTAACTAGCCATAGATTCATCAAAATAAGCAAACAACACATGAAAAACAGAATCTGTCAAAAACAGAACAGTCTGTAGTAATCTGTATCTAACGCAAACTTCTGGAACTTAGAAAAATCTACCAAAATAGGAAGACCTAGATAATTTGTTTATTGATCTACTGCAATTGTAATCAGTATTTTATCACATTCTGGTGATTTTTAACAATTGTTTTCGTGAGCAGAAAGTTTCTGACTTTTTCAGCAAGATCAAATAACTAATATCCAAGAAGATCCTATAGGTTTTACTTGGCACAAAAACTAAATATAACACAAAAACACATCTAACCAGAGGCTAGATCAAATACTTATTGCTAAACAGGAACAAAAATGATAAACTAAAATAAAATTGGGTTGCCTCCCAACAAGCGCTATCGTTTAACGCCCCTAGCTAGGCGTAAAAGCGAGGATAGATCTAGGTATTATCATCTTTGGCGGGCAATTCTTCAATGGAACACTTATAACCCTTAGAAGTTTCCTTCTTCTTATTAATTATCAAACTCCTAGGCAAGAAATCAAGGAATTCATTTGTAGCAAAAGGTTCCTTAATGATAGCAAGGAAGTTGGGGTGAACGCTTATGGATTTGAGATCCGCATCTTCCTTACTAGAAGTTTCACCCTTATTTTTAGGAACATACATTAATTTGGCAATTTTAGTAGGAGGTTTTGAAGTATTTTTCGCGGAAGAAAAGGCTGACCCTAAGTTGGTAATAATATCCTCAATTTTATCAATTCTAGTGGAATCTTGATCTATCCTTTCATTAACCATGGGTTCCTTTTCTTTGAAATTTTTAAGAGAAACTCCTACCTTAGATCCATATTGGGTAATTTGGTTGTGGATCTTTTTATCCAAATTTTCAATCAACTCTACGGTGGCAACTTTATTTTCAATAATTTCAAGCCTTTGCATCACATGTTCCAAAGTTAAAATAGTTCCATTAACCAAAAGAGGTGGTGGCCCAAACAAATCTATCATAGCATTATAAGAATCAAAAGTATGGCTACCCAAAAGTTCCCTCCGGTAATGGTATCAAGAATATATCTATTCCAAGGAGTGATGCCTACATAAAAATTGCGAAGAAGAATGGAAGTAGATTGCTTCCTAGTAGATCTATTTTGCGCATTGCAAATTCTGTACCAAGAATCTTTTAGAATTCCCCCTCCCTTTGTTTAAAATTAAGAACTTCACTCTCAGGAGAAAAATGAGTGGATAACGGACTAGCCATAGCGACGAAGCAGGTGAAAAAGAGGCGAACGGAAAAGAGGGCGAATAAAACGGCAAGGATGAAGTGGGGGAGAGGAAAACGAAAGGCAAATGGCAAATAATGTAATGCGAGGGATAAGAGTTTGTGATGGGTACTTGGTATGTCTTGACTTGTGCGTAGACTCCCCGGAAAAGGCGCCAGAAATCCCTTCTTGCTACCTCTTGAGCACTGCGTTGGTTTTCCCTTGAAGAGGAAAGGGTGATGCAGTAAAGTAACGTAAGTATTTCCCTCAGTTTTGAGAACCAAGGTATCAATCCAGTAGGAGACCACACGCAAGTCCCTCGTACCTACACAAACAAATAAGAACCTTGCAACCAACGCGATACAAGGGTTGTCAATCCCTTCACGGCCACTTGCAAAAGTGAGATCTGATAGAGATGATAAGATAATATTCTTTGGTATTTTTATTATAAAGACTAAAAGTAAAGAAAGCAAAATAAACGGTGATAGGAATAATGGGAGATTAATATGATAGAGAATAGACCCCGGGGCCATAGGTTTCACTAGTGGCTTCTCTCAAAAGCATAAGTATTATGGTGGGTGAGCAAATTACTGTCGAGCAATTGATAGAATTGAGCATAGTTATGAGAATATCTAGGCATGATCATGTATATAGGCATCACGTCCGTGACAAGTAGACCGACTCCTGCCTGCATCTACTACTATTACTCCACACATCGACCGCTATCCAGCATGCATCTAGAGTATTAAGTTCATAAGAACAGAGTAACGCATTAAGCAAGATGACATGGTGTAGAGGGATAAACTCAAGCAATATGATATAAACCCCATCTTGTTATCCTCGATGGCAACAATACAATACGTGTCGTTTCCCCTACTGTCACTGGGATCGAGCACCGCATGATTGAACCCAAAGCTAAGCACTTCTCCCATGGCAAGAAAGATCAATCTAGTAGGCCAAACCAAACTGATAATTCGAAGAGACTTGCAAAGATAACCAATCATACATAAAAGAATTCAGAGAAGATTCAAATATTGTTCATAGATAATCTTGATCATAAACCCACAATTCATTGGATCTCGACAAACACACCGCAAAAAGAGTTACATCAAATAGATCTCCAAGAAGATCGAGGAGAACTTTGTATTGAGGTCCAAAGAGAGAGAAGAAGCCATCTAGCTAATAACTATGGACCCGAAGGTATGAAGTAAACTACTCACACATCATCGGAGAGGCTATGGTGTTGATGTAGAAGCACTCCGTGATTGATGCCCCCTCCGGCGGAGCGCCGGAAAAGGCCCCAAGATGGGATCTCAAGGGTACAAAAGGTTGCGGCGGTGGAATTAGGTTTTCGTGGTGCTCCTCGATGGTTTCGAGGGTACGTAGGTATATATAGGAGGAATAAGTAGGTCGGTGGAGCCACGAGGGGCCCATGAGGGTGGAGGGCGCGCCCCCTGCCTCGTGGCCTCCTCGTTGATTTCTTCACGTCCACTCCAAGTCCTCTGGATCACGTTTGTTCCAAAAATAACTCTCCCGAAGGTTTCATTCCGTTTGGACTCCGTTTGACATTCCTTTTCTGCGAAACACTGAAATAGGCAAAAAACAGCAATTTGCATTGGGCCTTGGGTTAATAGATTAGTCCCAAAAATAATATAAAAGTGTATAATAAAGCCCATTAAACATCCAAAACAGAATATATAATAGCATGGGACAATAAAAAATTATAGATACGTTGGAGACGTATCAGTGCTATATCATTCATAATTTCTTGGTATAAGGTAAAAGGAATAGCACTCACGCTAGAACCTAAGTCACATAAACCATGATAACAATGATCTCCAACTGAGACAACAGGCATGCCAACAATGGGTCTATGTTTATCTTTTTCATCAGGTTTGGCAATTTAGCAGCTTCATCACAGAAGTAAATAGCATGCCCATCAATATTTTCTACCAAGAGATCTTTAACCATAAAACACTAGGTTCTACTTTAATTTGTTCAGCAGGTTTAGGTGCTCTAATATTACTTTTGCGAACCATAGTTGAAACCTTAGTATGTTCCTTTATCCTAACAGGGAAAGGTGGTTTTTCAATATAAGCAGTAGGAACAACTGGGTCAACATTGTAAATAATAGTTTCATCTTTAGCTATTACCGGTTCTTTAATTTCTTCTTTAATAGCTGGGTGATATTTGAACCACTTCTCCTTAGGGAGATCAACATGAGTAGCAAATGATTCACTGAAAGAGGCTACTATCTCAGAGTCAAGTCCATAATTAGTGCTAAATTTCTGGAAAGCATCGGTATTCATAAAAGATTTAACACAATCAAACTCAAGCTTAATACCTGACTCTTTACCTTCATCGAGTTCCCAATCTTCAGAGTTGCGTTTAATTCTTTCTAAAAGATCCCACCTAAAATAATTCAATAGTCTACTTCATAAAAGAACCAGTACAAGAAGTATCGAGCATGGATTGATCATCACGAGAAAGTCGAGCATAAAAATTCTAAATGATAATTTCTCTTGAGAGCTCATGATTAGGGAATGAATATAACATTGAGTTAAGCTTCCCCCAAGCTAGAGCGATACTTTCTCATTCACGAGGCCAAAAATTATATATATAATTCCGATCACGATGAACTAGATGCATAGGATATTTTTTTGGGTGAAATTCCAATTTCAATCGATTTCAGTTCCAAGATCCAATATCATCCTATAGCCTATACATGCCAATGCTTTTCCCTTCAAAGATAAAGGGAAAACCTTCTTCTTAGCTTCATCTCCAGGCAAACCTGCAAGCCTAAATAATCCACAAATTTCATCCACATATATCAAGTGCATATCAGGATGTTCAGTTCCATCTCCTGCATAAGGATTAACTAGCAGTTGTTCTACCGTACCTGAAGGAATTTCATAACCAATATTTTTAGTAGGTGCAGTAGGTTGAGGGGCAACTAATTGTGGTTCCGGTCGAGGTGAAGATACCTCGAACAAACCCCTCAAAGGATGATTCTCCATAGTAACAAGTAATAATAAATTTCAGCATGTAGTAATAATTTTTCCTTACCAAGAGTGCTTCACTCCCCGACAACGGTGCCAGAAAAGAGCCTTGATGACCCACAAGTATAGGGGATCAATCGTAGTCCTTTCGATAAGTAAGAGTGTCGAACCCAACAAGGAGCAAAAGGAAATGACAAGTGGCTTTCAGCAAGGTATTTTCTGCAAGCACTGAAATTGTCGGTAACAGGTAGTTTGCTAGTAAGATAATTTGGAACGAACAAGTAACGGTAACGATAAATAAAGTGCAGCAAGGTAGCCCAATCCTTTTGTGGCAAAGGACATGCCAAAATGGTCTCTTATGATAAGCAAAGCGTTCTTGAGGGTACAAGGGAATTTCATCTAGTCACTTTCATCATGTTGGTTTGATTCGTGTTTGCTACTTTCATAATTTGATATGTGGGCGGACTGGTGCTTAGGTGATGTTCTTACTTGAACAAACCTCCTACTTATGATTAACCCCCTCACAAGCATCCTCAACAACGAGAAAAGTATTAAGATAAAATCTAACCATAGCATTAAACTTTTGGATCCAGATCGGTCCCTTACGAAGTAGCGCATAAACTAGGGTTTAAGCTTCTGTCACTCTAGCAACCCATCATCTAATAACTACTCCACAATGCATTCCCTTAGGCCCAAATATGGTCAAGTGCCATGTAGTCGACGTTCACATGACACCACTAAGGGAATCATCAAAATATCGAACACATATCAAGTTCACATGATTACTTGCAACATGACTTCTCCCCTGACCTCAAGAACAAAAGTAACTACTCGCAAATAATAATCATGCTCAAGATCAGAGGTTATTAGATAGCATAATGGATCTGAACATATAGTCTTCCACCAAATAAACCATATAGTAATCAACTACAAGATGTAATCAACACCTACTAGTCACCCACAAGCACCAATCTAAGGTTTCGGTACAAAGATTGAACACAAGAGATGAACTAGGGTTTGAGAGGAGATGGTGCTGTTGAAGATGTTGATGGAGATGGCCCTCCCAAAGATGGGAGAGTTGTAGGTGATGATGATGACGATGATTTCCCCCTCCGGGAGGGAAGTTCCTCCGGTGGAATCGCTCCGCCGAAGGGCAAAAGTGCTCCTCCCAAGTTTCGCCTCGAGACGGCAATACTTCGTCCCGAAAGTCCTCTCCTTATTTTTTCTAGGTCAAAATGACTTACATACCAGAAGAGGGGCACCGGAGGTGGGCCGAGGATGGCACAACCCACCAGGGCGCGCCTGGGATCCCTGGCGCACCCAGGTGGGTTGTGCCCACCTGGTGGGCCCCCTATTATTTGCTCCAATATTCCTCATATATTTCAAAATAGTTCTCCGTAAATTTTCAGCTCATTTGGAGATGTGCATAATAGGTAACTCTGACGTAGCCTTTTCAGGTCCAGAATTCCAGCTGCCGACATTCTCCCTCTTTGTGTAAACCTTGCATTATAAGAGAAAAGGCATTAGAAATACTCCAAAAGGCATTAATATGCATAAAACACTATAAATAATAGTAGGAAAACATGATGCAAAATGAGCGTATCAAAGTGCAAGGGTTTGTAGCGAGCAATAATTTCCCTCAAGTGACATCAAAGTATATCGAACAAACAAAAGCTTAGTAACTCAACCAATGATCAACACCTGCACACATAGATACAAAACTACCCTTGTCCCCACTGGACTAGTGAGGTTGTCAGCCCCACTAGCTTGCTACTTAAAAGGATTGAAAGCGGTAACGACAACAGAAAAAGGCTTGGATTTGATGGTAAGTTGACAGGGATGTAAAAGTAAGAAATTAAAAAAAAGTGGATTGAGATTGAAAGTTTGTAGGAAGCAAATGGAACAGGGTTCACAGGTTCACTAGTTATAATTTCTCTCCAAAAGAAAGCATGGTGTAGTAAACAAATTACAGTTGAGCATTGATTTTTTTTTTGAAAGGAAAGGTAGAGATCGCTCTACCTTATATATTTCAAACAGGCCGTAGCCTGGGGGACAAAAAGTCCATTACAGGAACCAGGAGAAATGCACCAAAGGTGCGAAGATACAGAGAAGAGAGGAAGGAAAGAGGGAGAACATAAAAAACCACAACATAATTAGTTTGTCAAACAATGCACCCAGGCCATCAAATCATCCTTGTCTTGTTGCCTCTTAGCTCTGTGCAGCCAAAGACGAAGCAAATCCGCAGCATAGAACCTTGTGTACGGACCAGACCAAAACTTACTGTTGAAAACTCGATCATTCCGAGCATGCCATAGAGTGACGACGCAAGCCGCGAGGGCGACGTTCCATTTCTTCTTGAGGATTGGCTGCTGAAACGCGCTCGAAGAAAACAATAAGTCAGGTGAAGCACAAGCCAACGCGTCTAACTACAGCTTGCCCCAAAGATGTTCAGCAGGCCGGCACCGTAGTACGAGGTGATCAATTGACTCCACAGCGGGGCAGATATCACAGTCAGCATGCGAGAGAAGCACAAACCAGCCTTTTTTGAACATATTGTCCCTAGTATTTAAACGCCCATAAAAAGCCAGCCAAAGAAAGACCTTGTGCCTGTTAGGAATGATCGCATCCCAAATCCACTGCTCAAAAACACACCTCCTTCCCCGGAAAGTGAACAACTTGTAGAAGTAACCTGTTGCAAACTCCTTTCCAGATAGAGAAGAGACCCGGTGATCTACATTGGCATCACTCCGAGTGAAATTTGCGATGAGGCCAAGCAGGACCTGCAACTTGATACGTCTCCGTCGTATCTACTTTTCCAAACACTTTTGCCCCTTGTTTTGGACTCTAACTTGCATGATTTGAATGGAACTAACCCGGACTGACCCTGTTTTCAGCAGAATTGCCATGGTGTTATTTATGTGCAGAAACAAAAGTTCTCGGAATGACCTGAAACTCCACGTAACTTATTTTTGGAAAATATTAAAAATACTGGAAGAAGAATCCACGTCAGGGGGGCCTCCACCTGTCCACGAGGGGGGGCGCCTGCCCCCCTGGGCGCGCCCCTGCCTCGTGGGCCCCCTATTGCTCCACCGACCTCAACTCCAACTCCATATATTCGTATTCAGGGAGAAAAAAACCAGAGAGAAGGATTCATGGCGTTTTACGATACGGAGCCGCTGCCAAGCCCTAAAACCTCTCGGGAGGGCTGATCTGGAGTCCGTTCAGGGCTCCGGAGAGGGGAATCCGTCGCCATCGTCATCATCAACCATCCTCCATCACCAATTTCATGATGCTCACTGCCGTGCGTGAGTAATCCCATCGTAGGCTTGCTGGACGGTGATGGGTTGGATGAGATCTATCATGTAATCGAGTTATTTTGTTAGCGTTTGATCCCTAGTATCCATTATGTTCTGAGATTGATGTTGCTATGACTTTGCTATGCTTAATGCTTGTCACTAGGGACCGAGTGCCATGATTTCAGATCTGAACCTATTATGTTTTCATGAATATATGTGAGTTCTTGATCCTATCTTGCAAGTCTATAGTCACCTACTATGTGTTATGATCCGGCAACCCCGAAGTGACAATAATCGGGACCACTCCCGGTGATGACCATAGTTTGAGGAGTTCATGTATTCACTATGTGTTAATGCTTTGGTCCGGTACTCTATTAAAAGGAGGCCTTAATATCCCTTAGTTTCCGCTAGGACCCCGCTGCCACGGGAGGGTAGGACAAAAGATGCCATGCAAGTTCTTTTCCATAAGCACGTATGACTATATTCGGAATACATGCCTACATTACATTGATGAATTCGAGCTAGTTCTGTGTCACCCTATGTTATGACTGTTACATGATGAACCACATCCGGCATAATTCTCCATCACCGATCCAATGCCTACGAGCTTTTCATATATTGTTCTTCGCTTATTTACTTTTCCGTTGCTACTATTACAATCACTACAAAACCCAAAAAATATTACTTCTGCTACCGTTACCGTACTTCCATACTACTTTGCTACAGATACTAAGTTATCCAGTTGTGGTTGAATTGACAACTCAACTGCGAATACTTGAGAATATTCTTTGGCTCCCCTTGTGTCGAATCAATAAATTTGGGTTGAATACTCTACCCTCAAAAACTGTTGCGATCCCCTGTACTTGTGGGTTATCAAGACTATTTTCTGGCGCCGTTGCCGGGGAGCATAGCTCTATTCTTTGAGTCACTTGGGATTTATATCTGCTAGTCACTATGAGGAACTTGAAAGACGAGAAAACAAAAATTTATCCCTCAACTAAGAGGGGAGGTAAGGAACTGCCATCTAGCTCTGCACTTGATTCACCTTCTGTTTTGAGTAAGCTTGCGACACCTAAACCTGCTTCTACTATTCATTCTGATATGTCGCATGTTATTGATGATGCCACTTCTGCTATGCATGATACTTATGATGAAACTACTTCTATGCTTGATACTAATGTGCCACTTGGTGAATTTCTTGATGAACAACTTGCTAGGGCTAGAGAGAATGAAATTATTGAAACTGATAATTTTGATGATAGTGATGATGAAGACTCTCCCCCTAATAAATATGAATTACCTATTGTGCCTGAGGGCTATGTTATGGATGAAGAAGTTGCTAAAGCTATTTTTGCTTGCAATGATAGATATGATCTTAAGAAGTTATTAGCTAAATGGAAGCAGCAATCTCTTAATGCTAGAATGAAACCTGACCTTGCTTTTGCTACTTCACCTATCTGTGTTACTGATAAGGATTATGAATTCTCTGTTGATCCGGATATAATTACTTTAGTTGAATCTGATCCTTTCTATGGCTATGAATCTGAAACTGTTGTGGCACATCTTATTAAATTAAATGATATAGCCACCCTGTTCACTAATGATGAGAGAACTCGCTACTTTTATACCCTTAAAATATTTCCGTTCTCATTAAAGGGTGATGCTAAGATATGGTTTAATTCTCTTGATCCTGGTTGTGTGCGTAGTCCCCAGGATATGATTTATTACTTCTCTGCTAAATATTTCCCTGCTCATAAGAAACAAGCTGCCTTAAGGGATATATATAATTTTGTGCAAATTGAAGAAGAGAGTCTCCCACAAGCTTGGGGGGGGGGGCTTCTCCAATTACTTAATGCTTTGCCTGATCATCCTCTCAAGAAAAATGAAATACTTGATATCTTTTATAATGGACTAACCGATGCTTCCAGAGATTACCTGGATAGTTGTGCTAGTTCTGTTTTCAGGGAAAGAACGCCGGATGAAGCTGAAATTCTATTGAATAATATGTTGACAAATGAAAATAATTGGGCACTTCCTGAGCCAGCTCCTGAGCCTATTCCTAAACCAACTCCGAAGAAAAGAGGTGTTCTATTTCTCAGTCCTGAAGATATGCAAGAGGCAAAGAAATCTATGAAAGAAAAGGGTATAAAAGGTGAAGATGTTAAGAATTTACCTCCTATTGAAGAAATACATGGTCTTAATTTACCGCCTGCTGAAGAAACATATGATCTTAATCCATCGCCTATTGAAGAAACACATCTTGATAACCCGACACAGGTAGTAAAGGTAAATTCTCTCTATAGATTTGATGAAGGTGATATCCCCCAATATAAGTCTGCTAGACAATGCTTAGATGAGTTTGACAACTTTATTGTTAAACAAGAAAACTTCAATGCTTATATTGGTAGATAATTGAAATATAATTCCAATACGCTTGAACACTTTGGTGATTATATGTCTAGAGTTAAAGGTGAACTTAAACTCATTAGTAAACATGCTTCTATGGTCACCACTCAAGTAGAACAAGTACTTAAAGCTCAAAATGATTTGCTCAATGAATTAAATAATAAGAATAATGACTATGTTGTTAGAGTGGCTACTAGAACTGGTAAAATGACTCAGGAACCTTTGTATCTTGAAGGCCACCATAAGAGAATTGAGCAAGATTATCAGAGAAATAATTTAGATGCACCCAGTTCTTCTAAAAAGAAGAAAAAGAAAAATGATAGGACTTTGCATGCTTCTAGTGAACCTATTGCTGAAACACCTGAGAATCCCAACGATATTTCTATCTCTGATGCTGAAACACAATCTGGTAATGAACATGAACCTAGTGATAATGTTAATGATGACGCTCATGTTGATGCTCAACCTAGCAAAGATAATGACATAGAAATTGAACCCGCTGTTGATCTCGATAACCCACAATCAAAGAATCAACGTTATGATAAGAGAGACTTTGTTGCTAGGAAGCACGGTAAAGAAAGAGAACCATGGGTTCAGAAACCCATGCCTTTTCCTCCCAAACCATCCAAGAAAAAGGATGATGAGGGTTTTGAGTGCTTTGCTGAAATGATTAGACCTATCTTCTTGCGTATGCGATTAACTGATATGCTCAAAATGAATCCTTATGCTAAGTATATGAAAGAAATTGTTACTAATAAAAGAAAGATACCAGAACCTGAAATTTCCACCATGCTTGCTAATTATACTTTTAAAGGTGGAATACCTAAGAAACTTGGAGATCCAGGAGTACCTACTATACCATGCTCCATTAAAAGAAACTATGTTAGAACTGCTTTATGTGATCTTGGAGCCGGTGTTAGTGTTATGCCTCTCTATTTATATCGTAGACTTGACTTGAATAAGTTGACACCTGCTGAAATCTCCTTGCAAATGGCTGATAAATCAACTGCTATACCTGTCGGTATTTGTGAGGATGTGCCTGTTGTGGTTGCAAACGTTACTATTTTAACGGACTTTGTTATTCTTGATATTCCCGAGGACGATAGTATGTCTATTATTCTTGGAAAACCCTTTTTGAATACTGCAGGGGCTGTTATTGATTGCAACAAAGGCAATGTCACTTTTCATGTTAATGGTAATGAGCATACGGTACACTTTCCGAGGAAACAACCTCAAGTTCATAGTACAAATTCTATTGGAAAAATTCCATCAATTATTATTGGAGGTTTTGAATTTCCTCTTCCTGCTGTCAAGAAGAAATATGATATTCTTATTATTGGGGATGTGCATATCCCCGTTGAGGTAACATAGTGTTACTCGAAGTTTCTCTGGTTTTATGTTACTCGAAATGAGTTTGTTAACAAGACTTGATCAACCTTGTTAGTGGATTCCTTTTGATGAGCATGAGATGGATGGAGTTAGAAGGCACAACCTTCTGTATCCTCCTTTTACTTTCTGTTATTTAGTTGAAATAAAGTAAAAATAGTATTTTCTGTCTGTTTTCTGAATTATCCGTGCAATATAAAAATACCCCGAAAATAAAAGTTCTCCAAATGCCCTGCCAATTTAATATGGTTTTTTCTGGAATATTTGAGAACATCTGGCATTGAGAACACAACAGGGGGAGCAAGCACCTGGCCACGAGGGTCCAGGGCGCGCCCACCCCTACAGGGCACGCCCCCTGCCTCGTGGGCCCACGGTGGCTCCCCTCCACTTATTCCTGCACCCACACACTCCTTCTTCCTCCCAAAAAATCACCATCCAGCTCAAGCACCAGTTCTAGCTCATTTTGCTGCGATTTTCGATCTCCTTGCTCAAAGCACCTCTCACAAAACTGCTTTGGGGGATTGTTCCTTGGTATGTGACTCCTCCAATGGTCCAATTAGTTTTTGTTTTAGTGCTTTATTCATTGCAAATTTGTGCTGCCTAGGTGACCATGTTCTTGAGCTTGCATGTCAAATTTATATGGTTCCAAGTAGTTCTAATGCATGATATAGTCTCTAGGCACTTGTAGAAGTAGTTGCTATCAATTTTGTTGAGCTTGGTTCACTTTTATTTGAAGTTACTAAAAATTTCAGAAATTTTGCAGAGGAAGAAATATGTTTAGAAAAATGTACCATGGCGGTCCTTCAAGGAAGCAAGGACCCAGGCTCGCAATGCGCGATGCCGATGATGAGCCACCAAGGAACGCTCCAGTGCGGCCTTGTGAATGGCATTCAGAAGACTTTATGGATCGAGTGGGAATCAAGGAAGAATTTAACGCATATATGCGTAACGCTAATCTTGTGAGCTTCGAGGCAGAAAAGTGCCGCCAATACCACTATCTCACTAGTTCCTTTGTGAGGAGGTTTGAATTTTCATCTTCACGCAATTCTCAAACTGTCCTATTTGATCTCTATGAAAAATCTTACACTATGGACTTAGAGGATTTTACCACTGCTTGGAAACTTCCACAATGGGGTAGTACTAGTGAACCTCGCAAATCTGAATTTAGAGAATTTCTTACTAAGATAACTGTGGGGGAATCTAGAGACATAGCACAAGCTACCATAGGGAGCATTCACTTTCCTGCTATACATTATTTTGCTCTTTTCATAGGTAGGTGCATAAATGGTAAGGATGAAGCATGTCACATGTGTGTCCCTGACCTCAGTATTCTTAGGAGTGTTGTGTTAGGAGATAAATCTTATAATTTGGGAGCCATTGTTGCACGTAGGTTGCATCATAATAGATTTAATGGAGATTTCTTTGGTGGAATTTATGCAACCCGCTTAGCTAATTTTCTTGGTGTAACCATACGCGATGATGATATTGAATTGCCTCCTACTTATCTAGACTTTAATGCTATGGTCCACCATCAGGTTGTCGAGAGGCATGAACCACCTCTCCAGTACCGACTAATCTTTGATAGGCGTCACGCCGTCAATATTGTTCTCCCTGCCCCTACTCTCTTTGACTTTCAGGCAAAGGGGAGACATTTTATAACCAGAGAGGAGGCGGAGGAGTATAAGAGGAGGGCTGAGATAGCTCGCCGTCACGCTGCAGCTCAGTAGGCAATAGCCGCTGCATCTCAGTACGACCCCGAATATAATTTTGGATATCCGCCAGGCCATCCATGGCAATAGACCAACTTAGGCCAAAAGCCTAAGCTTGGGGGAGTACGTATTTCCCACCGACATTACATTTATGTTTACACATTCATTGCTAGATGTCGGTGCTCATACTCTTTCACTGTAATATCCATGCTAGTTTATTTTCTTTTCCTGCTTTCTTCTTGTGTGCTTGAAAAACCTTCAGGAAAACAAAAAAATTAGTTGTAGTTTTTAGCTAGTTTACTTTCTTGCTGTAGTAGCAATAATTAAAAAGAAAACCCAAAAAGATTTCATGTTCTTCTTTTGCTTGTTGGGAGCTTTCCCGTGTAAATAGTTTCTTTTCTTTTCTTTTATTTGGGGGTCGATAGGAGAAGACCATGATGAAATTGTTGAAGTGGCTCTTATATGCATTATTGTTGATTTAACTGAGAGCCCATATTGCCTTGTCTTCTCCTGTTTATTGAATGCTCGCAGATTCCAGCTTAGTCCGATGCACGTGCACTATTATCATTATTCACATCGTTCGGTCGTGCAAGTGAAAGGCAATTATGACGATATATGATGGACTGATTGAGATGAGAGAAGCTGGTATGAACTCGACCTCTCTTGTTTTTGTAAATATGATTAGTTCATCGTTCCTGATTCAGCCTATTATGAATAAACATGTTTGCAATGACAATTAGAGATTATAGTTACTTATGCCATGCTTAATTAGCTAGGAGTTTATAATGGTTTACCTTGCGTGCCAACATGCTATTAAAATGGTTGTGATGTGGTATGATGGGGTGGTATCCTCCTTTGAATGTCAAGTGGCTTGACTTGGCACATGTTCACACATGTAGTTAAAACAAATCAACATAGCCTTCACGATATTTATGTTCATGGTGGATTATATCCTACTCATGCTTGTACTCAATGTCTATTAATTTTAATGCATGTTCATGACTGTGTCGCTCTCTAGTTGGTCGCTTCCCAGTCTTTTTCTAGCCTTCACTTGTACTAAGCGGGAATACGGCTTGTGCATCCAATCCCTTAAACCCCAAAGTTATTCCATATGAGTCCACTATACCTTCCTATATGCGGTATCTACCTGCCGTTCCAAGTAAATTTGTATGTGCCAAACTCTAAACCTTCAAATGAAATTCTGTTTTGTATGCTCGAATAGCTCATGTATCAACTAGGGATGTCCTTATCTTCCATGTTAGGCGGGTTATTCTCAAGAGGAGTGGACTCCGCTCCTCATTCACGAGAAAATGGCTGGTCACCGGGATGCCTAGTCCCATGCTTTATGCAAACTAAATCAAAATAATTGCAAACAAAACTCCCCCTGGGACTGTTGTTAGTTGGAGGCACTCGTTGTTTCGAGCAAGCCATGGATTGATGCTTGTTGGTGGAGGGGGAGTATAAACTTTACCATTCTGTTTGGGAACCGCCTATAATGTGTGTGGCATGGAAGATATCGCCATCTCTTGGTTGTTATGTTGACAATGAAAGTATGCCGCTCAAAATATTTTTTCTCTCTGCTTTAAAATCGAGCTCTGGCACCTCTACAAATCTCTGCTTCCCTCTGCGAAGGGCCTATCTATTTACTTTTATGTTGAGTCATCACCCTCTTATTAAAAAGCACTAGCTGGAGAGCACTGCTGTCATTTGCATCCATTACTATTAATTTATATTGGGTATGACTATGATTGGATCTCTTTTACCATGAATTACAATGTCTAGTCAGTCCTTGATCTTTAAAGGTGCTCTGCATTTATGTTTTGCGGTCTCAGAAAGGGCTAGCGAGATACCATCTTGTTATATTATATTATGATTGTTTTGAGAAAGTGTTGTCATCCGAGATTTATTATTATTGCTCGCTAGTTGATTATGCCATTGATATGAGTAAACATGAGACCTAAGTGTTATTGCGAATATGGTTAGTCATAATCTTTGCTGAAAACTTGAATGCTGGCTTTACATATTTACAACAACAAGAGCAAACAGAGTTTGTAAAAGTTTTTCTTTATCACTTTCAGTTTATCAACTGAATTGCTTGAGGACAAGCAAAGGTTTAAGCTTGGGGGAGTTGATACGTCTCCGTCGTATCTACTTTTCCAAACACTTTTGCCCTTGTTTTGGATTCTAACTTGCATGATTTGAATGGAACTAACCCGGACTGACGCTGTTTTCAGCAGAATTGCCATGGTGTTATTTATGTGCAGAAACAAAAGTTCTCGGAATGACCTGAAACTCCACGGAACTTATTTTTGGAAAATATTAAAAATACTGGAAGAAGAATCCATGTCAGGGGGCCTCCACGTGTCCACGAGGGTGGGGGCGCGCCTGCCCCCCTGGGCGCGCCCCTGCCTCATGGGCCCCCTGTTGCTCCACCGACCTCAACTCCAACTCCATATATTCGTGTTCGGGGAGAAAAAAACCAGAGAGAAGGATTCATCGCGTTTTACGATACGGAGCCGCCGCCAAGCCCTAAAACCTCTCGGGAGAGCTGATCTGGAGTCCGTTCGGGGCTCCGGAGAGGGGAATCCGTCGCCATCGTCATCATCAACCATCCTCCATCACCAATTTCATGATGCTCACCGCCGTGCATGAGTAATTCCATCGTAGGCTTGCTGGACGGTGATGGGTTGGATGAGATCTATCATGTAATCGAGTTAGTTTTGTTAGGGTTTGATCCCTAGTATCCATTATGTTTTGAGATTGATGTTGCTATGACTTTGCTATGCTTAATGCTTGTCACTAGGGCCCGAGTGCCATGATTTCAGATCTGAACCTATTATGTTTTCATGAATATATGTGAGTTCTTGATCCTATCTTGCAAGTCTATAGTCACCTACTATGTGTTTTGATCCGGCAACCCCGAAGTGACAATAATCGGGACCACTCCCGGTGATGACCATAGTTTGAGGAGTTCATGTATTCACTATGTGTTAATGCTTTGGTCCGGTACTCTATTAAAAGGAGGCCTTAATATCCCTTAGTTTCTGCTAGGACCCCGCTGCCACGGGAGGGTAGGACAAAAGATGTCATGCAAGTTCTTTTCCATAAGCACGTATGACTATATTCGGAATACATGCCTACATTACATTGATGAATTGGAGCTAGTTCTGTGTCACCCTATGTTATGACTGTTACATGATGAACCACATCCGGCATAATTCTCCATCATCGATCCAATGCCTACGAGCTTTTCATATATTGTTCTTCGCTTATTTACTTTTCTGTTGCTACTATTACAATCACTACAAAACCCAAAAAATATTACTTTTGCTACCGTTACCGTACTTCCATACTACTTTGCTACTAAATACTTTGCTGCAGATACTAAGTTATCCAGGTGTGGTTGAATTGACAACTCAACTGCTAATACTTGAGAATATTATTTGGCTCCCCTTGTGTCGAATCAATAAATTTGGGTTGAATACTCTACCCTCGAAAACTGTTGCGATCCCCTATACTTGTGGGTTATCAGAACTCTTGTGCCGATGTATGTGAGAGGTTTGGATACAGCTGTATATCCCAACCGCCCTGGGATATTTGCGACTGGATTAAACATAATTTATCCTTGGCAAAAGAGTATAAAACTGGCAGCACAAACATCAGCCTCCCAACCTCTAGCCACTGATCTTGCTAAAAGGAAACCAGAGCCCCGGAGCCAATCGAGCAGCGAGAGGAAAACAAGACCAGCGGGATGCAAGTTTTGAGCCCTTTCCAGAAAGCTGTGTCTCTCATACTATTACCACTGGGTAAATTATTTCTACAGTATTGCGAAGCCAGCCATTGGTAGCAGGGTATGTCTGAAAACTGAAAAACTTTGGACACAAACTTACACATCATAGCTTGGTTGTGTGCTGATAGATCCCTGATTCCCAAGCCACCCGCGCACCGTGGCAGGATGACTCTGTCCCAAGCCACAAGGCAATGGCCGCCCGAGGTTGTGCTCTTGCCTTGCCAGAAGAAAGCGTGCAAGAGTCCGTCCAACTTATTGATGGACTCCTTTGGCCATGGGAAGCAAGTCATGAAGTAGCTCGGAATGCCGGCAAGCACCGAGTCCTTTGAGCATTGATTAAACTACAATAATTATAACTATGGTTGTGCATGACATAATTAACATATGAGCATACGTTCCAATACCTATAGACTGTTATCCAACTGCATCCATAGCTAGTACTCCACCCAAGACTACTATCGAGTATGCATATTAAAGTATTAAGTGAAAACAAAGTATTATAATAATCATGATGACATGAAATAGATGGTATATTGTCTTCACCCTGCACTCAAAGGACAACGACGCAACCATCCTTTTATCCCTAGTGGCAACAACACAATATAAACATTTTCCACTTTCTATCACTGCGGTATATTACTTGCAAGATTGAACTCAACCATTATACACAACTCCCTCTTGGAGATCACCCTCAAACTTTCCCGAAGAAAGAATAATAGATCGGAGAGCATATATGAATAAGAAATATACAACAAAGAAAACAAATAGACCTCTAAAAGATTAATGGATAAATCGGATCATAAAGTGATAATTCGTCACACCGCAACAAACACGCCAACAAATTACATCGGATGGATATAAGTGCTAAATGGTTGTGTAAACATCTTGGATGGAGCATTAGCTATAAATGTAGCGACCTTGGGTGGAGTATTAGCTATAAATGCATTGGTATTGAATGCATAATGCATTTTTATATAACTATGAAGTAGAGTTATGTTAAGTGGTTACGTAAACAGCTAGACAAACTGAAGTGCTCATCCTACAATAATATAAGTGCTAAATGTAGTAGAACGGAGACATGTCATCTACACAATATTTAATGGAACATGACGAGATTAACAATGAATAGTAAAGAAGAAGCTACTCACGAACAGAACTCAAAACTTGAGGCGGTTGAGACATCTGTGTACTAGGTGGTTGGATTTAAGGGGCATTGCACGATGCAAGCAGACACCTGTAGCTTGGGAGCAAGATGCCACCGGTGCTATGAGTCTTCATGGCTAGACACAGAATCTGAACCGCCGCCAACTCCTTGCTTCCGCTACTCTGGCCCGCATGCGACCTCTTCTTTCCACTCCTCACAGCGCCCCTACAATAGATGACCTCATCCATGAGACAAAGGTGGGACGAGAGTGATGATTGGGAGAGAGGGAGAGAAGAGGTGGAGCCAAAGCCTAAACCACATCGAGGTCCTTGCTCTTGCTGCTTCGGGCGGCGAGCCTTCATCAACCACCGCCCACGCACGCATCTTTTGCTCCATCAACCCCTGCCGCTTCCGCAAGTATGCATCGGTCTCGCCATGGCGTTCTGCCCCCACCAAGACTCATTCGTCCTCATGGGGCCTAAGCGACAGGAGGTGGTAGCGCGCGAAGGAGAAACACGAAGGTGAGGTATGGCTCGAGAGGACCTCCTATCTACCGCTTATTGCGGCAGACTGTCGGGCAAATGCACAGGCGACCGACTGGGCCGGCCCGCTGGCGCACGAGCGGATCTGTACGGAGAAGCGATCGAGCACTGTAGCATGAATTCGCAAAAAAAATAACGTGTTACGAGGGATCAACCAGAGACATAGGGGCAATAGTGCTTGTTGTGCTACCCACTAGAGGCATTCAACACGAATGTTTATAACGCGGCGCAAGTTTATAAGAACCAAAGAAAGCGTAGATCCATTTTTTTCTCCTTTGTTTCTCATTTTTCTTTTTCGTGTTTATGATTTTCTTACTCGAAATTCCAAATAATGGTTAGTGTTTTTAGAAATTATTCCTATTTTTCAAAAAATGTTCAGGATTTCAAAAATTGTTCATGTTTATAGAAATTTGATTTGTTTCTAAAAATTGAATGTTTTATGAAACAAGAAAACATTTTGATTTTTAAACTTTTTTCAAAAAAAATTATAACATTTCATAAAAATGCGATCATTTTCTGAAAATCACCAACATTTTTTAAAGTGAAAATATTTTAAAACTCTTAAGGAAATTTGAAAACTTGACAATTTTTTAAAACTACCCAACAAATTTATAAAACAAGAAATTTTTTGAAAATAGGAACACTTTTTGAAAAATAAAAAAAGTTTTTTTTGAAAACACGAACATTTTTTGAACTTTGGAACAAATTGAAAACGTGAACAATTTTTAAAAACACGATCATTTTTTTAAATTTGCGAACAACTTTTGAAAATAGGAACAATTTTTGGAAACACAAATTTTTATTGAAAACTTGAACATTTTCTGAAACTCCGGAACAAATTAGAGTACGTGAACAATTTTTGAAAACACGAGCATTTTTTGAAAACAAGGACATTTTTTGAAAACGAATATTTTTAAACCCCCAAATTTTGGAAAATGCAAAGTTTTTTATACATTTGTGGGCAATTTTCAAAAAACACAAACACTTTTTGAAATAAAACCGAAAAGGAAAAAGGAAATAACTGGAAATGGAAAAAAGAAAAGAAAAGAAAAAAAGAAATAGGAAAAAAGAAGAAAGAAAAAGGAAATTGGAACAGAAAAAAACCCGGCTCAGGAACCTCCTAGAATGTTGCCAAATCTGGAAAAAACCAGCTCGGAACTTCCTGGAAGGTTCCCAAACCCGGGATGGCTGAAGCGCTGGGCGAGCCGACCCAAATCATTCCTCGCTCTTGAACCCTTGTGCGAAAGCTCGACAACCTGACGCAACATGCACCATATAGGATTTTCCTAGCTCAAGGACGGGAGGGATATTGTGGCTATGGTGACGAGGTGCAGTGGCGGCGGTTGTGGATTGGGCCCTAGGATTCGTGCGATTGTCCAATGTGCATTTCGGGAGAAACAACAAATCATACCCTTGTCCAGAAAGATGTTCAACAATCATATCTGCATGAAAAAAAAGAAAATAGGTGAAAACAATCAAGATCAGACGAACGAAGGGAGACAAGGGGCAAAATCTACTACGAGCAACGCACAAAAGAAGCTGTTTGGTGAAGGATAAGCACACACAACGTTCTTTTTACGAGAAAGCCTTCATGGTTGGCTTTATTAAAACTCCAATAAGGCTTACATCATCTACTAAAGTTTTAGCAATAAAACCGGAAGTGCATCCACCAATACAAAAGGAGTGTTTACACGCCCCCACTCAGCTAGACCATGAGCAGCAATATTAGACTCTCCATTACAATGCTCGATAGTTACCTTCCCGAACTCTCTGCAATAATCTAAAACTGGAGCCGACACCACAAAATGGCCTTCATTATGGCGTAGAGCATCGACCACAATAATGTTGTCCATCCTCACCAAGGCATTATTGCACCCCAAGATTTGAATTAACTTTAACCCTTCAAGGAGTGCTGCTACTTCCGCGGAGACGACATCTACCATGTGCTCAAGGCTAGAGGTAGACGTAGCAATGAAATTATCTCTGTGGTCTCTGACTATAGCTCCACATGATCCTAAGTGAAGATCCTCACTGAACGAAGCATCAACATGTAACACTTGTTGCGATGCCAGAACAATAGGCCAAGTGTTTTGTCTAGGTTGGCCTCCCTGTCCGGTGGCGTAGCGGGGCGGGCAGGCTGCCGGGGATCGGGTCGGATGGCCGTCAATCCACCGGCTGGTTGGTGTCATGGCTTGTTGCCTCGGCGGCCAACGGCGTCGAGCTGCTTCTCCCTCCAATACTTGCATTGTGCACTCTGTTGTAACAGACATGGCTGTGCGGCTTGCCGATCACCGGGTGGGCGGAGCGGGAGGTGGGGATTCAGATTGGGATAATTCCTTGGTCGGCTCCTGCCGTCCGCGACAACGATGACGCCCGAGGGTGCTGTTTCTCTTCCTGGAGACGTCATTCGGGTCCGCCCCACCTTTTCCCACTCCACGGTTTCTCGGGTGGAAACCCTAGGGCGGCGACGGTGCTCATGGCGTCGTGTCCTTCTTGAAGGTGTCGTCGAGAGAGCTAAGTGGTCGTGGGCACGACTCGTGTTCGTGGGCAGCTGCAGTTGGCGTGCCCCTCTTCCTTCAGGAGGCATCTACTTCGGGGGAAACTCTGGATCTGGGTCTCCTAGATCGGATGATGACAAAAACTATGATGTCGTTCTCCCTCTTGAGGGCATCGTTTTGGAGCATGTGCTGATTGGAAGGGCCCAGAGGCGGAGCGGGGTTTCATCTTCCGCATCAATGACGGCGGGTCTCGGCGGCGTGGCGCAGTGGAGGCTCAGCGTCCAATGCGGGTTGACGGACTCGCGTAGGAGGGCGACGCTATCTGGCGTCGTGGTGGCGTCGATGACAGAGAGGCCTGGTAAGGTCGATGCATCAGTTCCGCTCTGAGGATGGATCATGGAAGATGGGGGTGACGACCCTTGTAGTGTGCGGTGCTCACTGGGAGTGTGTCGGACCAGTGCGTGACCCAGTCTAGGTAGTGGCTTGGATGGGGCATCCGGCTTTAGATGCTAGGCTTTGGTGCGATGTTTGTTTGGTATTAGGCTCGGGCATTCGGTACCTCTTCATCAAGGGATAGGAATAACAACAGGCGTTACCAAGACGGCGACTTGAGACTTATTGATGTATTACCTTGTAAGGTCTTTGGGACTAATTAATAATATGGCTGCATGCATCATCCAGATGCAGAGGCCGGGGGTACATCCTCCTTTTCAAAAAAATATTTTCTCTAGGTGTAGGATTTGCTTTCCCTGTCGCCAGTGTGAAGTTCAAAGCCAAAGCATGAATAGCCGATGCCTATCGCAGTGGTCTGAACGATCTCACCTCGAACATGTTGTCTCCGCTGCCACCAAATGAACCAACTCGTCGTAGCAATTAACCGTGGGAGTTTTATCGAATCGTCATAGATGTGTTGCGTGGAAGAATCACACCAGAGAAGTTCCAACACACTGGACCCTGAGCGGTCAACAAGCGACACATCCTTCACCATCTTCCCGATCCCAAACGCAGTCCAAACTGCCATTGCTCTCTCGCACATAAACAAGGTGTGCTTGATATCCTCCGCTGCCGCTTGGCATATTGGACACCAAGAAATACTTTCGATGTGATGATTTGCTAGAATGCAAAAACATATGTAGGCATCTTCATAGGAAAATTTTATCTTTTTCGGTTGTTTCAAACTCTAAATTTTTCTTCCATGCCAGTTGGGGTCGAGAACCACCATAGCGACTCGTAGTTTTATCATCATATATGTCATCCATTTCTTATAATAGGCGGTTTGTACTGCGAACATTCGTCAGATGTCTTGCAACATAGTATGTTTGATGGTATAAATGGAATCTGCAAAATGCGCTTATATAGTTAACATTGGACTTTGATACTGTTTGCTGGTACTGTACCAAAGTACGTTGAACTAATCCAGAGCGTCAATTTTGTATCCAGCGGCCGAAAAGGAGCAAATGTCTTTTTTAGGAAAAGGAGCAAAGTTAGATGTACTGTTCACGTGTGACTTCACCACAGCAAGTCGGAGAATCTGGTTTGACTCTCCCTCGCCGGCGGCCGGCGCCGTGCTCCCGCAGCGGCGCAGCCCCCGTGTCCAACTCCAACATCTACGCCCCGTCGAGTCACGTGCCGTGCCCGCACGAGCACCTGCCCCTTATCCCTGGCCGCGCTCCGCGCTACCGCGGCGATCGGGCGTCCACTGCCCAGTCGCGCACCTTCCCTCGCCGTACGAATATGGCCCCTATTCCCGCTCCTATCGCGCGCCTCCCCCTCTTCCCTCGCCGTGTCCACACCCCCCCTCCCTCATCCCCGACCATCAGTACCGGCGGAGGCACGACACACCGCGCGCACGAGGACGCCGCAGCGGATCGGAGGAGTGGATCTGGGGGGAAGGGAGACGGCGCGGGGTAGCAGCACATCACTCCGGAGCACGGGGCGACTGGCGCGGCGGGCGCCATGGCTAAAAAGGCGCGGCATGTGAACCACCCTACATTTTGTGCTTCGCTTGATGCGTATCCGTTTGCGGGATTGACTCATACGCTTCCAGGGCACGGATAAGGGGGCGTTCTTCACGGAGTACGGCGAGGCGACCCGGTACCAGGTCGGCGAAGTGGTCGGCAAAGGCAGCTACGGCGTTGTGGCGTCTGCCGTCGACACCCACACCGGCGAGCCCGTCGCCATCAAAAAGATCGACGACGTCTTCGAGCATGTCGCCGACGCCACCCGCATTCTCCGCGAGATCAAGCTGCTCCGCCTTCTGCGCCATCCAGACATCGTCCAGATCAAGCACATCATGCTCCCGCCGTCGCGCCGCGAGTTCCGTGACATCTACATTATCTTCGAGCTCATGGAGTCCGACCTCCACCAGGTCATCAAGGCCAACGACGACCTCAGCCCGGAGAACCATCAGTTCTTTTTCTACCAGCTGCTTCGTGGGATGAAGTACATACACGCTGCCAATGTCTTCCACCGGGACCTCAAGCCCAAGAACATTCTAGCCAATGCAGATTGCAAGCTCAAGATTTGCGACTTCGGCCTTGCTCGGGTTTCCTTCAACGACACCCCTTCTGCGATATTCTGGACGGTAGGTACTTCGCTCTAATGAAAGCTTAGCACAGATTATGTGTAGTAGAGTATTATGTAAGCAGACAGCCAAAATTTAGACTTTTATGCTCGCCTGGTCATTTTTATCCCAGGATTATGTAGCAACAAGGTGGTATCGTGCTCCAGAATTATGTGGCTCCTTCTTTTCAAAGGTGAGAAACTTTATCTCGATAAAATTTGACCTTAACCAAATCAGAGACCGTGAATCCGTGATAATTCATCTGTGAGCATCAGTATCCTCGTCGATGTTGTCTAGTTTGTTTATAAATCCGAGTTTTCTTGTACACTTGATTGTTGGCATTTGACACCATGTTGATGCACATGTTACCACATTGGATAATTCGGGTTTCACTGTACTGAACTTAGTATTTCCTTTTGCAGTATACTCCTGCAATTGATATTTGGAGCATAGGATGTATATTTGCCGAAATGCTTACAGGGAGGCCGCTCTTTCCTGGCAAAAATGTGGTACATCAATTGGATCTCATGACTGATCTACTCGGCACTCCTTCGGCAGAATCTATTTCTAGGGTGAGTTCACTTCCCTGCTTCTAAAATAAATAAATCAGTTAGAGACTTATCTCGTGTGTGATTTATTTACCAACTCTTTGTGCTTGTGGTTACCATTTCCTTTATCAAGATGAAATATTCCTGCTATAATTGGACCTGCCGTTTAATACATACTTGTAAGACTAATTCTTACATTATGTCTGAAAAGTAAGGAACTGCCTAGAACGCAAAAGGCCTGATTATTTTCATAGGGGCAGTCGATTTTGTTGAACCACTGGATTTAGATCCAATAGTTCGCTGTACTTCTGCAACCTCCAGACTCTGTCTTCCTTCTTTCTCCTTTATCCCCGCCCTAAACCCTCTGCCAAGGTATCCCCTGCACGTCGGCAGCTTCCCTACCTCGCGGTCCACTGTATTCTCTTAACCTTTGGCTTGGGTTTCCAGCGGCTTCCACGAAACCAACAACCCGAACCCCCTAACCACTTCGGCAAGGTCTCCTGCCTCGGCCACACAGCCTTAACCACTCCTGTGTCGCCGGTGGCTCTGCATCAAAATCCACCGGTGCGCGAGGCTGACATGTCACATGACTGCATTTCAAAGAACTACCCGACAGCAAAAGGATAAAATTCATGCTTCATTTAATTTGTGTTTATCATAAGAAACTTCCAAGTGATGTTTTGGTTGAATAATTCACTACCTGAAAAGGCATCTGGTCTTAGACAGTCCCACACTCCCAGTGATCATATATTTGCTTGATTTGTATACTATGTAATCCTTAATTTCTGGAAAGGGCACACGAGGTATCTGGTCCGTTGTGCTAAAAAATATGGACGATAATTGATCTAACAATGATTCTTTACAAACAACTAAGCTGAGGGAGTTATCTTTTGAATATTATTCTTACAGAAAATAACTGTGGTTGTAAACCTTTTTTTTGGACGCAAGGCATTCAGAGTAATATTTTGGTCAAATAATTCACTACCTGAACAGGCATGTTGTCTCAGACAGTTCTGCACTCCCAGTGACCATATATTTGCTTGATCTGTGTAGTTTGTATTCCTTAATTTCTGGAAAGGGCAAACACGATATCTGGTCCATTGTGCTAAAAAAATATGGACGGCAATTGATATTTAACAATGATTCATGACAAGCAAATAAGCTTGCTCCATCTAAGGCTGAGGGATTTATCTTTTGAACATTGTTCTTATGGAAATAACTGTGGCGGTAACCCTTTTTTCTGGACAAAAGGCCTTTCGCCCTCCTTTATAGATAAAGCCACAAATGGCTATAAGCACAAAAGTTCCACAAATACTCATGATTCCATAAAGAAGTTGCATACACGCTTACAGCACAAACACTCGCGCAACAAAACACCCCAGCCACCTCTGAGATAGCAAAAAAGGGCGACACCTGAAGTTTCCTCAATGTCCTCCTTTGATGATGGCATCATGAGCTGCAAACAAAATGATCATTTTGAAAAAACAATTAGATGGATGGTTGGGTGTGTGGAGGATCGGCGCCTATGGCCTTTGGGTGCAGCCATTGGGAGATGATAGAACAGGATACATTCAACCGATTTTTTATGGCAGTCCAGTAATAGGTTATGTCTGAGTCATGTAATCGTGTTATTGGCCAGGCGACACTTAAAGTTTCCTCGATGTCCTCCTGTGATGATGGCATCACGGGCTGCAGACAAAAATGATCATTTTGAACAAACAATTAGATGAATGTTTGGGTGTGTGGAGGATCGGCGCCTGTGGCCTTTGGGTACAACCATTGGGAGAATGATAGAACGGGATACATTTCAACCGATTTTGGATGGCGGTCCAGTAATAGGTTATGTGTGAGTCATTAATCCCTGTTATTGGCCAGTTGTGGTTGGGCCTTGTTTTCACTTGTTAAACTTTTTAGATGTTGGTCACGGTACTTTAATTAAGATGGTTGTGTGCATGGTATGATGCAAATCTACATATGCGACCTTAAATCCCCTGGATATGATTGAGAAACTCGCACGAAGCACCTTGCGTCTTTGAATTCCTCAGAGTGCACAGGTCCCATTGGACAGGCCGTGGCGCTTGAGAATCTGGTCACTCGGAGGCAAGCAGCCATGGATCAACTGCCAAAGGAAGATTTTGATCTTGGGCAGGAGAGACACCCCAAAGGATGATTTTGACCTTGAGCAGGAGAGCCACCCGCCAAACATCCCGAATTTGAATCACCGCGGCCCCCTGGCACAACACAGTTTACATTGAAGCGATTTGACCGAAAAACACCCTGATATTAAGACCCAGGAAATTTCATGGGCGCCCTCGGACAGGTTGAAAGAATTCACTTCTTGCCTCAGATATTACGATTCTACTAATTCTGCCTACCCAAATGACCAAAGAATGGAGAGCCCCCTCGGAGCATGCGTGGTCAATGGTGATCGAAGGATCCTCACAAGAGGCAAAAAAAAAAAAAACAAGGGGGGGGGGTGTCCGTATTTGAGGAGCCCCCTGCTCCAGCCACCAATCCGACCAGAACATAGTGGCTTCTCCGGTACCCACACGATGTTTGGAGCCCAGCGGAAAGGACCCTTTAATCTGTTGAAGGCTGATCTAGAGCTGGGATCCCTTGCGTGTGAGTCCCAAGAGCAGTGCCGCAAATCAGCTCAGGCCTCGGAGCCCCTGCTCATTTTGGCCAAGTTTCCTAAGCTGTTTCATCATTAGGCCGATGTTCATCAACTTCATATGCAAATTTCCCAGACCCCCAAGTCCTTGGGTTTACACACGTCAGCCCATTTGACCATGTGGTATTTACGCTTGCTCTCAGTTCCTTCCCAAAAGAACCTGTACCGTTGTGAATCCATAGCAATGTGGATGCTGCCGGGAGCAGGTACATCCCAATGATAGATAGGCAGATGGAGGGCAACTTTCCAGGTAGATAGTTGCGCTGAGGGGATACTCGATAACCAGTGCGGTTCGGTAGCATATGTAATTGGGAGAATCACCGACAAGGCTCGCTGCTGGAAGGAGGCAGGGCTATCCCTCCTAAAGACTATTTGAGCCACCCTGATCTGGTTCAATGGTATGTAGTAATGTAATCTAGCTGGCTTTGTTATTACTCCCGGGCACCAGCACCGACCCAATTTGTAACAATACTGTTATGTTTCTTGTCCTTCATTAATGAAATATGCAGCATCCTGCTGTCTCTTCGTAAAAAATGATAGATAGGTAGGAGTTGGTCCGGATCAGTTTTCTCCGAAGGACATAAACTTCCCTTTCCAAGGCTCCACCCTGTTGCAACTTGTACTAAGAATGCATTACAGTTTCAGAAGCCAAATATATCGATCAATAATCTGAACATCTCTTTTTCCTGAAAAACTAGCATACTTTGCCATTCAATTAAGAATAGCAATAATACACAAGAGGCAGTTTATCAAAGGAACCTAGCAGAAAATGCTGACCCTTCATTTGTACTATTTTTCTGTCAGAGACCTTTAGATAAATTTACTGCTATATTTTATAGCATGTTAATCAACCTGCTTAGCTAACAATATGACTGTTTATTTGAGCTTCCATCTTATAAATCCCTCTCCCCTTCAGCTTGTTTTGGAACATCTAATTTGTGGCCTAGGTTTTACCAAAGTATCTAGCCGCAAAGAAATTTAAATGTGTTTGGCCTATTTTTAAATTTCACAAACCGCTAAGATGAACCTGAAGCTTGGCCAAACAGATCCAAAGTTTGGACTAATTCATGGATCTACAGATAATTCGTTCTGCTGTTCCAAGTGTATATTGCATTTGCATTCTGAAACTTTTGGATAATGCTTCAGTCTTTGGTTAATTGTACTAGTATGATTTTTGTGATTATCTTCACCTTGAGATAATCTTTCATAATAAAAATATTGAAACAAAGGAACAATACGGATAGTGATTAATATTTGTTCGCTAAGTTCTTTTCTAAGTGATAAATCATGTTCAGAAATGTTTCTTAAACTCTATCTGCTGCCTATTTGTACTCATGTAGATTCGAAACGAAAAAGCTCGGCGATATTTGGGAAACATGAAAAAAAAGCATCCAATACCTTTTTCTCAGAAGTTTCCCGGTGTAGACCCCATGGCACTCCATTTGCTTGAGCGTCTTCTTGCTTTTGATCCCACAGATCGGCCAACCGCTGCAGAGGTAGGAAATATGATCGACAAGAATGTTAGCTCAAAAAGGCCGATTCTTTTGTTATATATTCAATACTGATATGATATCAATGTAATTCAAGGCCTTGGCAGACCCATACTTTACTGGATTGGCAAATTCTGAGCTCGAACCCACAACGCAACCCATCTCGAGACTTGAGTTTGAGTTTGAGAGAAGGAAGCTGGCCAGAGAGGATGTACGTGAATTAATTTACAGAGAGGTAATGTCAGTCAATTGTACGCTGGGGATTATGGTAGTAGTCTTTACTAATGCATGAAGTATCTCTAGATTTTAGAGTACCATCCTCAGATGTTGCATGAGTATCTTCGTGGTGGAGATCAGGCAAACTTTCTATACCCAAGGTGAGTTTGGAAAAAAATGCTTTGATCCACCATTTCTTTTTACAAGAAGAAATATATACATGTGTTATCTATGTAATGTTTTGTTCCGTTAGCAAAGTTTGCTTTTGACAATGATAGGCATATGTTTCAGTAGGTGTTATTCGTTGAACTTTTTGCATGCTACAACTTGAGTGGAGGTGAGAAAGAAAAGCATACCGGTGCACATTATGATCCTACGAGCAATGTGTAGCTTAAAATATTATTTTGGTAATCATTGAATATCATTATCAAGCAACATATGTTGAAGCTGTTTAACGTAATCAGTTGCGATGTGCTAATGACGTTTATCATATGTTAAACGATGGTCCCTTTGGATTTTGATGTACTCCCTCCGTCCCATAATATAAGAGCGTTTTTCACACTAGTGTAGTATAAAAAAAGCTCTTATATTATGGGACGGAGGGAGTACAATCCTTTCATTGTGAAAATAAGCTTTTCATTTCCCTAAAAAAAAATTATGCTATTGTAAACCTTATTCGAATATGCCAAACAAGAAACACCATTTCTTTAACCACAGTTATGATTGGTTAAGATATTGCCAGTATACTGACTGATATATTATTGCCAGTGGGGTGGATCGTTTCAAGAGGCAATTTGTTCATCTCGAAGAAATCGGTGCTAAGGGTGAAAAGACTAGCCCGCAGCTGCGGCAGCATGCTTCCTTACCAAGGCAATACCTTTTTTTTACTGAAGAAAAGCATTATAGTTTACTAAGCTGGAGGTGTTTTTTTTTTCATGTCATTAGAGTGAAATAGGATAATTCATTGATTTAAATTCTGCTGCATGAAGCAGAGTTCTGTATCTCTGCCATATGAGGTGGATCATGCAAAACTCATTTGAGTTTCTATAATCATTTTACAAAGAATGAGCAATATAAACAACACAAAGGGTGTGGCGTCGTTCCTCTTAGGTCTCTATAATAATAACTCATTGCCTGCATGCCTGTGATCTCTCTTGAACTAATATATCCTCTATCTTATCTCAGGGAAAGAGTTATCGGCAGCAGTGATGAGCCTGAAAAGCCAAATGCAGATTACTGTATAAAATTGCATGTAGGTGAGGTACCAGGTCACACATCGGTGACAGATGGCCTTAACAAGCCACTGTTGAACACTCGAAACTTCTTGAAGAGCGAAAGCATCGGTGCCTCCAAGTGCATCGTCGTCAAAGAAAAGCGAGAAAAAGATGTAAGTGCTGCGACAACATTACCTCCCTAATACTATTAATAAAACCAAATATGTTGAGTTGACCTTTTTTCTGTTAATAACCAAAATGGATCAATGTTGAAAGTTGACGCCAGATTTTTAGCGACGATCAGATTTGCCATGCGAAAACAGATACAATTGCGTACAAGGATTTGCCATTGTTCTACAGTGCAAATTGCCATGTAGCGTAAGAAAATCACAGAAAAATTGCCTTGGTGCAGTGATTAATTGCCATGTGTTCGATCGGGATCCGACATACCTGAGGACGTCAGATTTTTAATACTATAAATCTAACGTCAGATTTATATTGAGAAAGTTCTTGTCTAGATTTAAAGGCTCGGTTGTCTATGCAAATGCGATATAGAACCCGATATGATGTTGTGCTGCTTTTAAGTCAAGAGTTAAAGGCTCAGATTGTCTACCACTCCCTTCATTCCATAATTCTTGTCGTGGTTTTAGTTCAAATTTGAACTTAAACCACGATTAGAATTATGGGACGGAGGGAGTAATTCCTAAATAACATGGTATGGTAAAAAAGCTGTGTGATATGTGATTCGTATTTCCGAAATGAGCCAACATTGAGTCACAGAGTACGGAATAGTTCCAGTGTCAATGTAGGTTGAGAAACTGATAAAAAATGCTTGAGTCTATTAAAGCTGAAAGCTCATTATGTATTAATAAGTTAAACTTTTGTGCATGTTGGTTGGATTTCTGTTTCCCAGAACAAACTGACGTGGAGGGTAGGCAGTATACCTCTCTACAAGGGGTCCAGTTGTACCCTAGCAGCTTTCAGAACATGCCTTATAAGTCCTTGGAATCCATTAATTCACATTGAGTGAACACATTGAAGTTCCACGCTACGAGTTGATTCTCTGATGTAATGGCCCCTCTAACTTGGATAACGTTGCTATCAATCAAATTGTGTGTGCTCGTTTGTTTTTGCAGGAGGAATCTATGTCTGACTATATGCATGAAGCATGAAGAACATCTGATGAGGAACCGAAAAGGACTGCTCAACTCAAAAGTTTGTGATGATACAGGGGAGACAGAAGCACGTCCGATCCATGGGGGCTTCACTTCAGAATCCCGAGCACACGAATCAGATCGATGAACCACACTGATGCCGGTGCCGGATAGTCATCTCATTGGTTAGCAGAGCATAGGATTTATTTCAATTTTTTTGGGCGCAACTTTGATCGATGCTCCCATTCATGTAACTGGTAGAGTTTAGAATGTAACCAACAGAGTGTAGAATGTAACCAGCATATACTGGAGTAGAGTACATGACTCGACTTCTTATTACTCGTGCAATGCTTTCTTACTACGTGACTTATTCTCCTCGTTTCTGCCCGTCCTAGTAGGTACTCTCTCCATAAAGAAATATAAATGTTTATAAATAACTAAGGACATTTTCAACACCGACCCGCAAATTGCCCTCATACGTCTCGACTGTGAAAACTATCCAACGCGGGCTTGTATTGGTCCGTAGGACGGTCTGAAAACATTTTCTTCCGCAAACCGGAGACAAACGTGGGGTTTGTTTTACGGGAGTCCGGGTCGCTGTCACGCCCACTTCTGACCGCCCTGACCCACCTAAACCCCCTACACCCTCCCACGCGCGCGTTTTCGCCCGGCGCCAGTGCTGCTGCATAAAGACGGCTCAGGACGGACGCGACCTCTCACTGCCTCCTTCACTGAAGCGGCGCGCTTGCGCGCCGGCCGAGGGCGCCGCCCGCTGCATGCCCGGCTGAACACGCCTCCATTAAACCCGTGAGGAAGCCGAGAAACATACTCCGGCCACACGTCATTTCACGAGCGGGCCGGCATTAAACACAACGTCGAGCAAGCTCCTTCCGTCCGCCCGCTATTTAATGGTGGCCAGAAGCTGGGCAAGAATCGCACCACTTCGCCATTCCACATCCTCCTTTCACCATTTTCTTCACCCTTTCGATGGCATCCGACAAGCAGGAAGAGCAGTTCTCCGGCATAAAAGCCGGCGGGTGGCCCGCCGAGCCCGTCGGATACGAGTGAGACGACTCGCTGCTCCACCTCCCTCGCCGAGCCCGACGGAGCAAGTTGCCACCCCAAGCCGACGCGTACTTCACCAACTCGTGCCTGCAACCCTTGCCTCTCGTCCCGTGCCTCTCGTGCCTGCGACCGTGCCATCCGCGGTCAACGGACGCGTAGCCGTGCCCTGCCGACAAAGAAAGAAGCTGGCTGCACGGAGATCGATGAGTCGGTGGCCGGCGCATCTGCGTCTGCCGCCAACATCGAGGGAAAGCAGAACACGGGAGGCCACCGCCGCTTGGGTCCCACCGCCGGCGCGTCGCCGGCTTGTACAGCCGGTGACCTATCCGGTTCTGTATCTCAGATCATCCTGGGCATCCGTCTGGTCTCCACGGAAGCACCCTTCCCCTCTGGCTGAAGCACTCTCTTTGGCACTCTGATGAGCGGTGCAGCCGGACATAGGGAATATACGGGGGAAGAATATGCCTCCGGGACTCCTGGCAGTCCGCTTAGCAAGCTGCCGGACATGGAGAAGACAAAAGGGATCCGTCACGGCCGGCCGTAGACTAGTGTGTATCTGTGTCATGGGAGTGGAGCTCCGCGCGTTCGTACGTGCACATAGTTTTACCTTTTTAATCAAAATATGTCCAAAATGTAACTGTTTTCGTCCAATTTATATGAAATTTGTCGTGTTTATATGAAATACGGCCATATTTGCATGAATTTCACCTGGTTTGTTGAAAAGAGTTTGAGATGTACGTGGTTAGCGTTGGATGACGGCCTTCCGCATCTGTGTCCGCAGGCTGATCCCTACGTCTGCGGACGGATGAGAAAGGAAATTTGTGAATCACCGTTAAAGATGCCCTAAAATACTTATCCAAATGCTTTTATATTTGTTTACGAAGTATAGTATTTACTGTACCGGGAGTCGGGAGAGGGTGTGGCGGGCCGGCCGCGACATAGGTGACAACGTTGTTCACGTGCATCGCACAGTACAAGGCTTACTTGCATTGCAGGCAAAGAAGCATCGCCATCATAGTGCCAAGAACACACGTACTCGAGGACAGGAATCATCACCGGTGCGTTGCCTAGACGTGGGAGCTGCGATCTCGACCGTGGATGGATGGCATTGCGATCCTGACCCATGCCCTGTGCGCTTTTTGACCGTGCACTAGCTCGAAGGCGTAGCAGATCCCGAAAAGACCCAAGCCAAAGCGCACGCTCGAAGGATCGTCCAGGTCGGTTTCACACATTCACCTGCTCGGCACACATGTAGCTAATCCGGTCCCTTAAACGTCCGCGTGGTCACATCTTAAATGTTCTCTTTTACAATTGGATACCTCATTATCAAATCATAAAATCACATGCAACGTAAAATCTAGTCTAAATCTTCACCGGCGCTCATTCACATCCATGTCCGGCGGCCGGCTGAGCCCTCGGAGTGAAGGTGCGGTCGCCGGCGAGGAAGGGTAGGACATGAGACACAGACCAGCTCACGGGACTCGAGACGCCACCGTCTCCAATACCCTACTCTTCCTCGTAGGAGTCCGTGGCCTGTGTTGAGTAAATAGGCAATTTCTCGATTAAATTAATCCACGAGTAAATCACTAGCATGGCGTTGACACAAATAAACGCATACTGATATTCAGTCAAACTAGCACATACTACACTAATTGCAGAAAAATCTACGTATAACGCTAGTATGGCTAAAACAGAAAACAGTAGGAGCGGGATAAACGAGTTATACCCTCCAGTAGGCCATGCAGAGGCCGTGGCTTTGGTGGCAGCAGCGGCGTCCTCGGCGGCCTTCTTGTCGGCTTCAGCTTTCTCGGCGGCGGCACGTTCGGCGCCGGTGGACATGGTGATGATGACGACGACGCGGACGTAGAGGAAGTAGACGATCGGAAGTGAGCAGTCGCGTAATCGCTGCCCAAAAACCTATTCGCCCCTCACCCCGTACAGGAACCAGAAGGGCGTGGTTTCGGAGACCTGCTCTCCCGTCGACCGTGTACGCGGCGGACGGGATGGAGTCACCTGCGGCAGCAGCAGGAAGGGAACGACGGTGGGCGTGCGCGTGGAGCAGATGTGATCTGTTTTTCGCGGCGGCTAGGGTTGGCAGCGCCCCACATATATATGTGCGGCCGCGCGTGGAGAGACGTGGGCTGAACCCACGTCCAAGTCGGTAGCCCATGATCCGACGTCTCAGATCATGGCCCTACCTGTCAAAGACTTTCCGTTCCTGACCGGCAAAAAGAAGCGCATAGGAGTGAGCTCGGCTCGGCTCAATCCCGTAACCCGCGGCGCGTCGTACGAGGCATGGCGAGGCGAGCGGAGGAGGAGGAGTGCGCGAGGGCTTCTTTTCTTCTCAAGCTCCAATAGCATGAGGGAGAGAATCCCTTATAAACCACTCCAACTCTCCTTCCACTTCCAGGGTGGGACTAAATTTCCCACCACCTTGTCATGCCACCTACATGGGCCCTTAGAGATTAAATCTAAAATTGTCATATGGGCTCTAGGCCCATCTCATATCTCAACAATCCCCCACCAGATCTCAGGGGCCCACTTGTCCTTTGTTCCAAACGCTGTTTTGATATACCAGCATCTCAGTGGAGACCGATTAAGTTTGAGCTCCACCTAGACCAAGTAGTTACACTCCTTCACAACTGAACAATGGACTATGCCTTGAATTGTCAGTTTGGCGTCAAGAAGATTCACCACAAGTCTCACTGATACGAGGCTACCGAAGGCCGACCCCTCGGGTGGAGCATATTAGTCACACTCCTGGCCTGTTCATGAGCTTGCTAGAGATCACCCCAATCTCATAGACTGTGACCAGCAGTCGGGCTCATATAGGTGTGTTCCTTTAAAGATCGCTCTGTAGGATAGCATCTTGCTTATACATATAAGCCTTGGAACACATTAAGGCAGTAGTCATCCTTCCATACAGTTTCCGAGAGTATTGCATCTCCAACGAAGTGGGTTAGTAAAGTTACTCTCCTCAGTTCACCGCTGGCTTGTTTTCCCAGGTCCTACTTCACGGGATCTCCGATCACATAGGTTGGGTTACTACCATGGCAACTCATGTGGGTCTCATACCCATCTCCCTTGATGCGCTATCTATCACAACACGTGATAGCCCTTTAGTGAAGGGATCTGCCAGATTCTTAGCCGTTTGGATATAATCCAACGCTATCACTCCGGAGTTTCTCAATTTTCTGACAGCTTTCAATCTCATTCTTATGTGTTTGTTAGACTTCATGTTGTCCTTTGAACTCTTACCTTGATAATAACTGTTTGATTGTCGCAGTTCATAAGGATGGCCGGAACTGGCTTCTCAACCACTGGCAAGTCCATCAACAGATCTCGAAGCTATTCTACTTCGCCACCCGATGTGTCTAATGTTGTTAATTCTGCTTCCATTGTCGATCTTGTTAAGATCGTTTGCTTGCAAGACTTCCAGGAAACAGCACCACCTCCAAGAGTAAACATATACCCAGTTGTGGCCTTCATCTCATCAGCATCAGAGATCCAATTCGCATCACTAGACCCTTCAAGTACCGACGGGTATCCGGTATAGTGAAGTCCATAGTTCATAGTACCTTTTAGATAGAGCATAACTCTCTCAAGAGCACACCAATGTACATCACCCGGTTTGGAAACAAATCGGCTCAGTTTGCTAATAGCAAATGCGATGTCAGGCCTCGTTGCGCTCGCTAGATACTGGAGTGAACCAACAATCTGAGAGTATCTCAATTGATCTATAGTTGTGCCTTTAGACTTTCGAATCAGCACACTAGAATCATATGGTGTTTGAGATGGTTTGCAGTCCGAATATCCAAAGCGACTCAACACCTTCTCGACATAATGGGATTGCAGAAGTGTAATCCCACCCTCATCATCTCTCAATAGCTTGATGTTCAAGATAACATCATCCACTCCAAGGTCCTTCATCTCAAAGTTCTGAGATAGGAAAGAGTTAACCTCCTCTATCAGCTTGAGATTAGTCCCAAATATCAGTATGTCATCAACATACAAACACAGTATAACTCCTTCGCCCCCACCATAGCGATAGTATACACATTTGTCGGCCTCATTAACAACAAAGCCAACAGATGTCAACGTTTCATTAAACTTGTCATGCCATTGCTTAGGCGCTTGTCTCAGGCCATACAAAGATTTCACCAACTTACACACCTTTCCTTCCTGACCATCTATCACAAAGCCATCAGGCTGTTGCATATAGATTTCCTCCTTTAGCTCTCCGTTCAGGAAAGCCGTCTTAACATCCATCTGATGAATGAGAAGACCATGCGAGGCCGCCAACGAGAGTAATACTCGAATGGTGGTCAGTCTGGCCATAGGTGAATAAGTGTCGAAGAAATCTTCTTCTTCTTTCTGGGCGTAGCCCTTGGCCACAAGCCTAGCCTTGTACTTTTCTATCGTACCGTCGGGCCTAAGCTTCTTCTTAAACACCCACTTGCATCCCATGGTTTGCAACCATAAGGACGTTCAGTAAGCTCCCAAATCCCGTTAGCCATGATGGAATCCATCTCGCTACGGACCGCATCCTTCCAGTAGTCAGCTTCTGGAGATGCATACGCTTCTGAAATAGAAGTGGGATTATCCTCCACGAGGTATATGAAGAAATCATCACCAAAGGTCTTTACAGTCCTTTGTCTCTTGCCCTACCAAGGGTTTCCTCATTATCCTCCTCAGGATTTTCATCATGTGTTTGTTTATAATATTCCATCGGAATGGCAGGTTCAGGAGTCTCCTCAGATTCCTGTCTAGAAGTGCTTTGCATATCTCTCATAGGAAAAATATCCTCGAAGAATGTAGCATCCTTAGACTCCATAATTGTACCGACCTTCTGGTCAGGTACCTCAGATTTCACTACTAGAAATCTATAGCCAACGCTGTTCTTAGCGTAGCCCAAATTAACGCAGTCCACAGTCTTGGGTCCAAGCTTACGCTTTTTGGGGATCGGCACATTTACTTTCACCAGACAGCCCCAAGTGCGCAAGTACGAGAGTGTTGTCCTTCTTTTTTCCCATTTCTCATAGGGAGTGATCTCATGTAGAGCCTCATCTTTAGTATTTAACAGATACACATAGCAATATCTAGTGGAATCATCTATCAATGTCATGAAGTATTTCTTTCCACCTTTAGTCAACACACCATTCATCTCACAAAGATCAGAATGTATGAGTTCTAATGGTGCCAAGTGTCTCTCCTCCGCGGCCTTTTGAGGCTTGCGAGGTTGCTTAGCTTGCACACATGAAAGGCACTTAGAACCTTTGGCTAAAGTAAAACTCGGGATTAAATCCAACTTGGCTAGCCGCGTCATAACACCGAAACTAATGTGAGAAAGACGTGAATGCCAAACTTCAGATTCATTAACATTCGAATGAACATGGTTCACGACTTTATTACAAAAATCTGCGAGGGAAAGGCGGAACATCCCTCCGCTCTCATAACCTTTTCCAACAAAGAGTCCATATTTCATAACAACTAATTTATTAGACTCGAAAACCAACTTAAACCCTTTTCTACATAGAAGGGAGCCACTAACGAGGTTCTTCTTGATGGCGGGGACATGTTGCACGTTCTTCAGCTGCACGATCCTTCCTGAAGTAAACTTCAGATCGACCGTGCCAACACCATGAACAGAAGCACTCGCGCCATTCCCCATCAGTACGGACACGTGACCTGTGGCCTGGTAAGAAGAAAACAATGAAATGTCAGCCCACACATGAACACCTGCACCTGTGTCGACCCACCAATCGGTGGACGGCCAAACTGAAAATACAGCAAATAAATTACCGTACCCAGATGCACCACTCTCATTGTTGCTCACAATCATATTGATAGACTTGGAGTCCTAACCTGGCTTCTTGTACTTGTTTGGGTACTTGTTGGCCCAATGTTCAACCGAACCACAAGTAAAGCAGCCCTCATCCTTCTTGTTCTTCTTGAAGGTCTTCTTACCCTTCTTCTTAAAGTCGGCACTCTGTTGGACACCGTTGTTTCCCTTGGGCTTGTGGGAATTGGAGTTCTTCTGATGCACCATATTGGCCACAGAAGTTCCTTCGACCCCTTTTCCGTGTGAGTCCTTTGCCCTTGAATTCTGCTCAACACTCAGATGGCCAATGACATCCTCCACAGAGAATTCACGCCTCTGATGTTTCAGAGTGGTGGCAAAGTTCCTCCAGGAATTGGGGGGCTTAGCGATTATGCAGCCCGAGACAAACTTGCCCGGTAACTCGCACTTAAGAAGTTCAAGCTCCTTAACAATGCATATTATCTCATGAGCCTGCTCCAATACAGGACGGTTTTCAACCATCTTGTAATCGTGGAACTGCTCTATAATATACATCTCGCTCCCGGCATCGGCTGCCCCGAACTTAGATTCGAGCGCCTCCCACAAGTCCTTGGCGACATGCACATGTAAATATGCGTCGACCAGTTTATCTCCGATCACGCTAAGAACTGCTCCGAGAAACACAACGGTAGCCTCCTTGAACGCCTTCTCCTGTTCAGGAGCAATCGTTCCCGTGGAGACACCGGTGACCCAGAACACGTTCATAGCCGCGAGCCATAACGTGGTCTTAGTCTGCCAACGCTTAAAGTATGTACCAGTAAACTTATCCGATTTCAGTGCAGCGGCAAAGCCACTTGCCGAAAAATTCCTACACATAATAGGTTTTTGGATTGTTGAGTAAATAGGCAATTTCTCGATTAAATTAATCCACGAGTAAATCACTAGCATGGCGTTGACACAAATAAACGCATACTGATATTCAGTCAAACTAGCACATACTACGCTAATTGCAGAAAGATCTACGTATAACGCTAGCATGGCTAAAACAGAAAACAATAGGAGCGGGATAAACGAGTTATACCCTCCAGTAGGCCATGCAGAGGCCGCGGCTTTGGTGGCAGCAAGGGCGTCCTCGACGGCCTTCTTGTCGGCTTCAGCTTTCTCGGCGGCGGCACGTTCGGCGTCGGTGGACATGGTGATGATGAAGGCGACGCAGACGTAGAGGAAGTAGACGATCGGAAGTGAGCAATCGCGTAATCACTGCCCAAATACCTATTCGCCCCTCACCCCGTACAGGAACCAGAAGGGCGTGGTTTCGGAGACCTGCTCTCCCGTCGACCATGTACGCGGCGGACGGGATGGAGTCACCGGCGGCAGCAGCAAGGGAACGACGGTGGGCGTGCGCGTGGAGCAGATGCGATCTGTTTTTCGCGGCGGCTAGGGTTGGCAGCGCCCCACATATATATGTGCGGCCGCGCGTGGAGAGACGTGGGCTGAACCCACGTCCAAGTCGGTAGCCCATGATCCGGTGTCTCAGATCATGGCCCTACCTGTCAAAGACTCTCCGTTCCTGACAGGCAAAAAGAAGCGCATAGGAGTGAGCTCGGCTTGGCTCAATCCCGTAACCCGCGCGCGTCGTGACGAGGCGTGGCGAGGCGAGCGGAGGAGGAGGAGTGCGCGAGGGCTTCTTTTCTTCTCAAGCTCCAATAGCATGAGGGAGAGAATCCCTTATAAACCACTCCAACTCTCCTTCCACTTCCGGGGTGGGACTAAATTTCCCACCACCTTGTCATGCCACCTACATGGGCCCTTAGAGATTAAATCTGAAATTGTCATATGGGCTCTAGGCCCATCTCATATTTCAACAGCATGGACACCGCCGATCGATGTTAGGTCCACAATAGATCCCTCGTGCTCGGAACCCGACACCTGCACCACGACACAATTTGCGGCCCCAAGGGCTGTTGGTCACACGTAGCGGCTCTGACCGCGGCCTCCCGCGTCTTGTGCCTCGCACGGCTGGCACACTGCGCCATATTAACGGACCGGCCATAAGTAATGTCGGCGTTTACTTCCGTCTCTGAGCCCGACACGACAAGGAAGATGCGCCACCGAAGGGGTTGCGCCGCCGCCACTGCATTGGGGCGCCAGAAGGATGCACCACCTTCGGCGAGGCAGCGCTCAAGCGGATCTAGTAGCCATTTGTGCGGATGTAATGGATTCCCGGCGGATCGAGTCCAACAGCTGTCCGGCGGACTCCTCCCAAGAGCGGGGGAGAGCAATGCGGACGACCATCTCCTCCTCGGGCCTACATGGGAAGATGTCCCAGTCCATAGATCAGGAGAGCTCGTAGTCAGATTCGCTGTCAGCCATGCCGGAGAAGGTCTGAGATCGTCGAAAGGGGGCTTGGGGCGGAGTGGAGTGGCTAGGATTTTGTCTGGGATGCGGATGGTAACGAATATATATGGGGTTAGGGTGGGCCAGCGTGAGCCATATCTAATATGGCGGACGCGCTCGGGCACATCCGGGCCTCCTCACATCCACCCTAGATGTATGCTGGATATGAGGGGTGTCGGTCAGGTATGATGTATAGGTTCGGTTTGAGATACCCGTCTGGATCAGGATTTTGTCACCGAACAGTGACAGCGTCGTCCGTACAGATGTATTGGGGTGCGGGGGCGCGCGGGGGAGGGGGGAGGGGGCAGGGGGAGCCTGGTTGTACATGCTCTTAGGGCCTGTTTGGATTGCGCCCATGCCTGCCCGACCAAAACGGGGGTGAGCCAGAATATTGGCGAAGGAATTCGCCGCCGGAAAACTCGCCAGCGTGCGTACACAGAAGCTCATCGGGTGACCAAAAAATTGGTTGTGAGCCAAAACTTTGGCTGCAATCCAAACGGACGCCAAGCACTCCAGTCAACACCAAGAATTTGGCATGGCAGCCGTGGACTACCATCCAAACAGGCCCAGGATCAAATCATCTCCCCTTCTCAATTGAACAAAAATAGTAACTAGCGAATGTTCCCCCGGAAGGCGACCCTGGAGAACGCCCCCCCACTGTTGCATGAATCTTGATGTAGGGGTATTGCCACGTCGGATGGTTAGAGCCGTTCGCTGTCTACCGATTCTTGGCAAACTCTCGTTTTCTCCAAAAATTGTGTAACCCGCACGCGGGGAGCTATCGAATTGTGACCTCTTGTGAGAGCGTTGTTGGGGAACGTAGTAATTTCAAAAAAATTCCTACGCACACGCAAGATCATGATGATGCATAGCAACGAGAGGGAAGAGTGTCATCCACTTGCCTTCGCAGACCGTAAGCGGAAGCGTTATGACAACGCGGTTGATGTAGTCGTACGTCTTCACGATCGACCGATCCTAGTACCGGACGTACGACACCTCCGCGATCTGCACACGTTCGGCTCGGTGACGTCCCACGAACTCACGATCCAGTAGAGCTTCGAGGGAGAGCTTCGTCAGCACGGCGGCGTAATGACGGTGATGATGAAGCTACCGACGCAGGGCTTTGCCTAAGCACCGCTACGATATGACCAAGGTGGATTATGGTGGAAGGGGGCACCGCACACGGCTAAGAGATCAATGATCAACTTGTGTGTCTATGGGGTGCCCCCCTCCCCCGTATATAAAGGAGTGGAGGAGGGGGAGGAGGCCGGCCTCCTAGGCGCGCCCCAAGGGAGTCCTACTCCCACCGGGAGTAGGATTCCACCCCTTCCATGAGTAGGAGTAGGGGGGAAGGAAAAGGGGGGCGCCGCCCCCCTTCCTAGTCCAATTCGGACTAGAGGGGGAGGGGGGGCGCGGCCTGCCCTGGCCGCCCCTCCCTCTCTCCACTAAGGCCCATGAGGCCCATTACACTCCCTGGGGGGTTCCGGTAACCCCCCGATACTCCGGTATTCGTCCAAACTCACTCGGAACCCTTCCGAAGTCCAAACATAGTCATCCAATATATCGATCTTTATGTCTCGACCATTTCGAGACTCCTCGTCATATCCGTGATCATATCCGGGACTCCGAACTACCTTCGGTACATCAAAACACATAAACTCATATTACCGATCGTCACCGAACGTTAAGCGTGCGGACCCTACGGGTTCGAGAACTATGTAGACAGGACCGAGACACGTCTTCGGTCAATAACCAATAGCGGAACCTGGATGCTCATATTGGCTCCCACATATTCTAAAGATCTTTATCGGTCAAACCGCATAACAACATACATTGTTCCCTTTGTCATCGGTATGTTACTTGCCCGAGATTCGATCGTCGGTATCTCAATACCTAGTTCAATCTCGTTACCGGCAAGTCTCTTTACTCGTTCCGTAATGCATCATCCCGTAACTAACTCATTAGTTACATTGCTTTCAAGGCTTATAGTGATGTGCATTACCGAGAGGGCCCAGAGATACCTCTCCGACAATCAGAGTGACAAATCCTAATCTTGATCTATGCCAACTCAACAAGTACCATCGGAGACACCTGTAGAGCACCTTTATAATCACCCAGTTACGTTGTGATGTTTGGTAGCACACAAAGTGTTCCTCCGGTATTCGGGAGTTGCATAATCTCATAGTCATAGGAACATGTATAAGTCATGAAGAAAGCAATAGCAATATACTAAACGATCAAATGCTAAGCTAACGGAATGGGTCAAGTCAATCACATCATTCTCTAATGATGTGATCCCGTTAATCAAATGACAACTCATGTCTATGGTTAGGAAACTTAACCATCTTTGATTCAACGAGCTAGTCAAGTAGAGGCATACTAGTGACACTCTGTTTGTCTATGTATTCACACATGTACTAAGTTTCCGGTTAATACAATTCTAGCATGAATAATAAACATTTATCATGATATAAGGAAATATAAATAACAACTTTATTATTGCCTCTAGGGCATATTTCCTTCAGTCTCCCACCTGCACTAGAGTCAATAATCTAGATTACACAGTAATGATTCTAACACCCATGGAGTCTTGGTGCTGATCATGTTTTGCTCGTGAGAGAGGCTTAGTCAACGGGTCTGCAACATTCAGATCCGTATGTATCTTGCAAATCTCTATGTCTCCCTCCTTGACTTGATCGCGGATGGAATTGAAGCGTCTCTTGATGTGCTTGGTTCTCTTGTGAAATCTGGATTCCTTTGCCAAGGCAATTGCACCAGTATTGTCACAAAAGATTTCATTGGACCCGATGCACTAGGTATGACACCTAGATCGGATATGAACTCCTTCATCCAGACTCCTTCATTTGCTGCTTCCGAAGCAGCTATGTACTCCGCTTCACATGTAGATCCCGCCACGACGCTTTGCTTAGAACTGCACCAACTGACAGCTCCACCGTTCAATATAAATACGTATCCGGTTTGTGACTTAGAGTCATCCGGATCAGTGTCAAAGCTTGCATCGACGTAACCATTTACGACGAGCTCTTTCTCACCTCCATAAACGAGAAACATATCCTTAGTCCTTTTCAGGTATTTCAGGATGTTCTTGACCGCTGTCCAGTGATCCACTCCTGGATTACTTTGGTACCTCCCTGCTAAACTTATAGCAAGGCACACATCAGGTCTGGTACACAGCATTGCATACATGATAGAGCCTATGGCTGAAGCATAGGGAACACCTTTCATTTTCTCTCTATCTTCTGCAGTGGTCGGGCATTGAGTCTGACTCAACTTCACACCTTGTAACACAGGCAAGAACCCTTTCTTTGCTTGATCCATTTTGAACTTCTTCAAAACTTTATCAAGGTATGTGCTTTGTGAAAGTCCAATTAAGCGTCTTGATCTATCTCTATAGATCTTGATGCCCAATATATAAGCAGCTTCACCGAGGTCTTTCATTGAAAAACTCTTATTCAAGTATCCTTTTATGCTATCCAGAAATTCTATATCATTTCCAATCAACAATATGTCATCCACATATAATATTAGAAATGCTACAGAGCTCCCACTCACTTTCTTGTAAATACAGGCTTCTCCAAAAGTCTGTATAAAACCATATGCTTTGATCACACTATCAAAACGTTTATTCCAACTCCGAGATGCTTGCACCAGTCCATAGATGGATCGCTGGAGCTTGCACACTTTGTTAGCATCCTTTGGATCGATAAAACCTTCAGGTTGCATCATATACAACTCTTCTTCCAGAAATCCATTCAGGAATGCAGTCTTTACATCCATTTGCCAAATTTCAAAATCATAAAATGCGGCAATTGCTAACATGATTCGGACGGACTTAAGCATCGCTACGGGTGAGAAGGTCTCATCGTAGTCAACTCCTTGAACTTGTCGAAAACCTTTCGCAACAAGTCGAGCTTTGTAGACAGTAACATTACCGTCAGCGTCAGTCTTCTTCTTGAAGATCCATTTATTCTCGATGGCTTGCCGATCATCGGGCAAGTCAACCAAAGTCCACACTTTGTTCTCATACATGGATCCCATCTCAGATTTCATGGCCTCAAGCCATTTTGCGGAATCTGGGCTCATCATCGCTTCCTCATAGTTTGTAGGTTCGTCATGGTCAAGTAACATGACCTCCAGAACAGGATTACCGTACCACTCTGGTGCGGATCTTACTCTGGTTGACCTACGAGGTTCGGTAGTAACTTGATCTGAAGTTACATGATCATCATCATTAGCTTCCTCACTAATTGGTGTAGGAGTCACAGGAACAGATTTCTGTGATGAACTACTTTCCAATAAGGGAGCAGGTACAGTTACCTCATCAAGTTCTACTTTCCTCCCACTCACTTCTTTCGAGAGAAACTCCTTCTCTAGAAAGGATCCATTCTTAGCAACGAATGTCTTGCCTTCGGATCTGTGATAGAAGGTGTACCCAACAGTCTTCTTTGGGTATCCTATGAAGACACATTTCTCCGATTTGGGTTCGAGCTTATCAGGTTGAAGCTTTTCACATAAGCATCGTAGCCCCAAACTTTAAGAAACGACAACTTTGGTTTCTTGCCAAACCACAGTTCATAAGGTGTCGTCTCAACGGATTTAGATGGTGCCCTATTTAACGTGAATGCAGCTGTCTCTAAAGCATAACCCCAAAACGATAGCGGTAAATCAGTAAGAGACATCATAGATCGCACCATATCAAGTAAAGTATGATTACGACGGTCGGACACCATTACGCTGTGGTGTTCCGGGTGGCGTGAGTTGCGAAACTATTCCGCATTGTTTCAAATGAAGACCAAACTCGTAACTCAAATATTCTCCTCCACGATCAGATCGTAGAAACTTTATTTTCTTGTTACGATGATTTTCCATTTCACTCTGAAATTCTTTGAACTTTTCAAATGTTTCAGACTTATGTTTCATCAAGTAGATATACCCATATCTGCTCAAATCATCTGTGAAGGTGAGAAAATAACGATACCCGCCGCGAGCCTCAACGTTCATTGGACCACATACATCAGTATGTATGATTTCCAACAAATCTGTTGCTCGCTCCATTGTTCCAGAGAACGGAGTTTTAGTCATCTTGCCCATGAGGCATGGTTCGCAAGTACCAAGTGATTCATAATCAAGTGATTCCAAAAGTCCATCAGAATGGAGTTTCTTCATGCTCCTTACACCAATACGACCCAAACGGTAGTGCCACAAATAAGTTGCACTATCATTATCAACTTTGCATCTTTTGGCTTCAACACTATGAATATGTGTATCACTACTATCGAGATTCAACAAAAATAGACCACTCTTCAAGGGTGCATGACCATAAAAGATATTACTCATATAAATAGAACAACCATTATTCTCTGATTTAAATGAATAACCGTCTCGCATCAAACAAGATCCAGATATAATGTTCATGCTCAACGCTGGCACCAAATAACAATTATTCAGGTCTAAAACTAATCCCGAAGGTAGATGTAGAGGTAGCGTGCCGACCGCGATCACATCGACTTTGGAACCATTTCCCACGCGCATCGTCACCTCGTCCTTAGCCAATCTTCGCTTAATCCGTAGTCCCTGTTTCGAGTTGCAAATATTAGCAACAGAACCAGTATCAAATACCCAGGTGCTACTGCGAGCATTAGTAAGGTACACATCAATAACATGTATATCACATATACCTTTGTTCACCTTGCCATCCTTCTTATCCGCCAAATACTTGGGGCAGTTCCGCTTCCAGTGACCAGTCCCTTTGCAGTAGAAGCACTCAGTCTCAGGCTTAGGTCCAGACTTGGGCTTCTTCACTTGAGCAGCAACTTGCTTGCCGTTCTTCTTGAAGTTCCCCTTCTTCCCTTTACCCTTTTTCTTGAAACTGGTGGTCTTGTTGACCATCAACACTTGATGCTCCTTCTTGATTTCTACCTCCGCAGCTTTAGCATTGCGAAGAGCTCGGGAATTGTCTTATCCATCCCTTGCATGTTATAGTTCATCACGAAGCTCTTGTAGCTGGTGGCAGTGATTGAAGAATTCTGTCAATGACACTATCATCCGGAAGATTAACTCCCAGTTGAATCAAGTGATTGTTATACCCAGACATTTTGAGTATATGCTCACTGACAGAACTATTCTCCTCCATCTTGCAGCTGTAGAACTTATTGGAGACTTCATATCTCTCAATCCGGGCATTTGCTTGAAATATTAACTTCAACTCCTGGAACATCTCATATGCTCCATGACGTTCAAAACGTCGTTGAAGTCCCGGTTCTAAGCCGTAAAGCATGGCACACTGAACTATCGAGTAGTCATCAGCTTTGCTCTGCCAGACGTTCATAACATCTGGCGTTGCTCCTGCAGCGGGTTTGGCACCTAGCGGTGCTTCCAGGACGTAATTCTTCTGTGCAGCAATGAGGATAATCCTCAAGTTACGGACCCAGTCCGTGTAGTTGCTACCATCATCTTTCAACTTAGCTTTCTCTAGGAACGCATTAAAATTCAACGGAACAACAACACGGGCCATCTATCTACAACAACATAGACATGCAAAATACTATCAGGTACTAAGTTCATGATAAATTAAAGTTCAATTAATCATATTACTAAAGAACTCCCACTTAGATAGACATCCCTCTAATCATCTAAGTGATCACGTGATCCAATCAACTAAACCATGTCCGATCATCACGTGAGATGGAGTAGTTTTCAATGGTGAACATCACTATGTTGATCATATCTACTATATGATTCACGCTCGACCTTTCGGTCTCAGCGTTCCGAGGCCATATCTGCATATGCTAGGCTCGTCAAGTTTAACCCGATCATTATGTCCCTGAGTATTCTGCATGTGCAAAACTGGCTTGCACCCGTTGTATGTGAACGTAGAGCTTATCACACCCGATCATCACGTGGTGTCTCGGCACGACGAACTTTCGCAACGGTGCATACTCAGGGAGAACACTTATACCTTGAAATTTAGTGAGAGATCATATTATAATGCTACCGTCGATCTAAGCAAAATAAGATGCATAAAATATAAACATCACATGCAATCAATATAAGTGATATGATATGGCCATCATCATCTTGTGCCTTTGATCTCCATCTCCGAAGCACCGTCATGATCACCATCGTCACCGGCGCGACACCTTGATCTCCATCGTAGCATCGTTGTCATCTCGCCAACTATTGCTTCTACGACTATCGCTACCGCTTAGTGATAAAGTAAAGCAATTACATGGTGATTGCATTTCATACAATAAAGCGACAACCATATGGCTCCTGCCAGTTGAGATAACTTTATTACAAAACATGATCATCTCATACAATAAAATTTAGCATCATGTCTTGACCATATCACATCACAACATGCCTTGCAAAAACAAGTTAGACGTCCTCTACTTTGTTGTTGCAAGTTTTATGTGGCTGCTACGGGCTGAGCAAGAATCGTTCTTACCTACGCATCAAAACCACAACGATATTTCGTCAAGTATGTGATGTTTTAACCTTCACAAGGACCGGGTGTAGCCACACTCGATTCAACTAAAGTTGGAAAACTGACACCCGCCAGCCACCTGTGTGCGAAGCACGTCGGTAGAACCAGTCTCGCGTAAGCGTACACGTAATGTGGGCCCGGGCCGCTTCATCCAACAATACCGCCGAATCAAAGTATGACATGCTGCTAAGCAGTATGACTAGTATCGCCCACAACTCACTTGTGTTCTACTCGTGCATATAACATCTACGCATAAACCTGGCTCGGATACCACTGTTGGGGAACGTAGTAATTTCAAAAAAAATCCTATGCACACGCAAGATCATGGTGATGCATAGCAACGAGAGGGAAGAGTGTCGTCCACGTACCCTCGTAGACCGTAAGCGGAAGCGTTATGACAACGCGGTTGATGTAGTCATACGTCTTCACGATCGATCGATCCTAGTATCGTACGTACGGCACCTCCGCGATCTGCACACGTTCGGCTCGGTGACGTCCCACGAACTCACGATCCAGTAGAGCTTCGAGGAAGAGCTTCGTCAGAACGACGACATGATGACAGTGATGATGAAGCTACCGACGTAGGGCTTTGCCTAAGCACCGCTACGATATGACCGAGGTGGATTATGGTGGAGGGGGCACCGCACACGGCTAAGATATCAATGATCAACTTGTGTGTCTATGGGGTGCCCCCCTCCCCCGTATATAAAGGAGTGGAGGAGGGGGAGGAGGCCGGCCTCCTAGGCGCGCCCCAAGGGGAGTCCTACTCCCACCGGGAGTAGGATTCCACCCCTTCCGTGAGTAGGAGTAGGAGGGAAGGAAGGAGGAGAGAGGGGGGAAGGAAAAGGGGGGCGCCACCCCCCTTTCTAGTCCAATTCGGACTAGAGGGGGAGGGGGTGCGCGGCCTGCCCTAGCCGCCCTCCCTCTCTCCACTAAGGCCCATTACACTCCCCGGGGGGTTCCGGTAACCCCCCGGTACTCCGGTATTCGTCCAAACTCACTCAGAACCCTTTCGAAGTCCAAACATAGTCATCCAATATATCGATCTTTATGACTTGACCATTTCAAGACTCCTCGTCATGTCCGTGATCATATCCGGAACTCTGAACTACCTTCGGTACATCAAAACACATAAACTCATATTACCGATCGTCACCGAACGTTAAGCGTGCGGACCCTATGGGTTCGAGAACTATGTAGACATGACCGAGACACGTTTCCGGTCAATAACCAATAGCGGAACCTGGATGCTCATATTGGCTCCCATATATTCTATGAAGATCTTTATCGGTCAAACCGCATAACAACATACGTTGTTCCCTTTGTCATCGGTATGTTACTTGCCCGAGATTCGATCGTCGGTATCTGAATACCTAGTTCAATCTCGTTACCGGCAAGTCTCTTTACTCGTTCCGTAATGCATCATCCTGTAACTAACTCATTAGTTACATTGCTTGCAAGGCTTATAGTGATGTGCATTACCGAGAGGGCCCAGAGATACCTCTCCGACAATCGGAGTGACAAATCCTAATCTTGATTTATGCCAACTCAACAAGTACCATTGGAGACACCTGTAGAGCACCTTTATAATCACCCAGTTACGTTGTGACGTTTGGTAGCACACAAAGTGTTCCTCCGGTATTCGGGAGTTGCATAATCTCATAGTTATAGGAACATGTATAAGTCATGAAGAAAGCAATAGCAATATACTAAACGATCAAATGCTAAGCTAACGGAATGGGTCAAGTCAATCACATCATTCTCTAATGATGTGATCCCGTTAATCAAATGACAACTCATGTCTATGGTTAGGAAACTTAACCATCATTGATTCAACGAGCTAGTCAAGTAGAGGCATACTAGTGACATTCTGTTTGTCTATGTATTCACACATGTATTAAGTTTCCGGTTAATACAATTCTAGCATGAATAATAAACATTTATCATGACATAAGGAAATATAAATAACAACTTTATTATTGCCTCTAGGGCATATTTCCTTCAGCCGTGTGGCTTTTTACCATTGGGCTGAAGAGGGGGGGACGGGGAGGGGGTTATTATTCGTGTTAAAACTGATATTTATAATATTATTTTTACAGGAAACTAATATTTATATATAACTTGGCATTTTAAAGATTTTTTGTGTTTAATCATCCAAAAATCCTTATTTTATTTTATTTTATTTTCTTATAGGGCAATTTTATTATTAATAGGATGTCATTTTTATTATAAGAGGATGGGAACTTTGTTATTAAGAGGATGGAATTTTTATAATTGAGAGGATTGCATTTTAATTTTAATGACATGACAGTTTATTAATAAGAGCATCACATTTTATTAATAATAGGATGACATTTTTCTTAATGTGATGATGGCATTTTTTATCATTAAGATGGTGGCATTTTTAATAATGAGAGGATGACATTTTTATTTTTAATGGTGTGACAGTTTTATTAATAAGACCATGATATTTTTTAATTTATAATAGGATTGCATTTTTATTATTGAGAGGATGGCATTTTTAATATTGAGAGGTGCCATTTTTTCACTGTCACTTTTTCTTTTGCACATAAGATTTTGGGTGATGTCTAGGAACATGGCAACTTTTATTGCATTTTTCCATTTTTCTGATTTTTGTTCATGACATTTTCTATTAAAAATAACTATTTAGGCCGCGTTCGGCTCCTCTCCGCTCCGTGGACCGTGCTCCCGGAGCGGATCAGTCTCTAGCTAATTTTCAAGGAGTGGCTAAAATCGAGCTCTACAACTCCACGGAGTCAGCTCCACGGAGGGATTCCGAACAGGGCCTTAATGTGCCTTTGGGCCAATTGGGGGATCGCTATGGCCCTCCCCGCTAGCGAACCAGGGAAACGTCCGCTGGAGGACCTCCCTAGCGAAATGAATTCGTTGGAGGGAGGCTCCTCATGGATATTGGGGTCCTGATCATATAAAAAAGGATATTGGGGTCCTAATTGAAAACATAACCTCAAGCACCCCTCTTCCATCTATGCTCGTCTCCGGCACCCCACCGCCAACTGCAGATGCAGGCCGGGTCGCATACGTACAACAAATACGATTTGCAGGGACCCGCGAAGGGGAGTCCAGAATCATTATTAGCTTCTTTTTTTTTGGAACATTTCTTTTTCGAGGGGAAAGGGAACATTATTAGTTTACGTCTTTCATTTCATGCTACTATGATGCGCATGCGCCTGACCTCCCACGATGACACGTATACTACTGCATCCCATAAAAAAACGTATACTAGTGCCCGTACGTACTCGAAACCTCAAGTTTCCTGGCAATGATTTCCGAAACCTCAAGTTTCAAGGCGTCCATGATCTCCAATTCAGTACCGTGTTGAAAACCACACGGAGTACGTAGGGGCCACCTAGTAAGACTGAACGAGCTTTGCATGCGTGCATGCATGCATGCATGCACAACACGCCGTTGGCCGCGGCCGGCCTGGTTGCCTTGGCCTCCTTTTCTTTCTTTTGACCGAAAACAGTTGCGTCAAATTTTACCGAACGGGACATGCTCATGTGTTTTTCCCAGCTTTACCTCTAGATTTGAGAAATTATTCATGTTTGTAAGGTTCGCTTCCCAACTTTCTTTTCGATCGAAAAAGCTACGCTTCCTTACCTACGGAAACGGAAAAGAGCATGACCTTGTTCAAAGAAAGAAAAAGAAAGCATGACCAGTCTTGCTCAGCGATCAGTTCAAGTGCATGCGATGAGGAGACCGAGCTCATACTTCACTGCGGAGAGGGAGAGAGAGAGAGAGACAAGAGGCGACAAGTACTTGCGTGACGGGTTACATCGAGCAGCAGGTGCATCGCAAGCCAGGGGAGGGGAAGCATTCAATCGAGTGGGGGCAAGCGCGTGCATGCATGCATGTGGATGCGGTGCCGGTGCCGGTGCAGGGTCGGTGTGCGGGGCAGTGCTCACCGAGGCCAGGCCAGGCCAGGCAGGCATTATTGTGCACGCAGAGCAGTGAAAACAAGCAGCATGGAAGGAAGGGAACGCAGCAGGAAAAGCATGCTGACTCAGGGCACTAGCTAGCTAGCACACCGTGATGGGCGCATGGGTGCATGGGCCGTGTAGAGTACGTACAAAAACCGCAAGCCAGCCAGCACCGGCCGGTCGCAGGGGCAGGCTGGAGGAAGAAGAGGAGCCGACCGCATGCTCAGGCGCGACTAGGACTAGCCTCGCAGCTACGCCGGCCTAGGCCAGTCTTTCCGGTCCATGTAGGTGCATGCGCGCAGATGTGGAGCTCATGAGTGCGGCCACTGCAGATGCACCTGCATTCATATCTCTGCCTGCAGTTTCGGCCATTGCACAAAGTGCCCCCGCCAAGATTGGTCGTTGAAAACTTCTGCTTCTGGAGATCCAAAGAGAAAGTTGCATGCTTCCTGTTCAAGACATGGATGGCAGCAACACAACAATGACCCAAGGCCACCTTTTCTTTTTCGGAAGAAAAAAGAGGCCACCGGAGGCGAGTGAAATCTGTGTGTGTGTGTGTGTGTGTGTGTGAGAGAGAGAGAGAGAGAGAGAGAGAGAGAGGCGGATGGGGGGTGCAAGCCGTGCAGGTAGAGGATATGCAAAATCTTACTGGTAAAAGGATTGGCTCTTTGCAGGGATTCATCAGACAAACAGACAGATTGACGCGATGCAGATGGCCCGGCGAACAGAATATGCAGCAAGCAAGGAAGAAAGGCAGTGTGTGTGTGTGTGTCGTTCCATGGAGCAAAAAATGACATGACAAATGACAAACGACAAAACCCGCGCTCACTTGTCTACATCCGCAGTCCACGCTACCCTGCTCAGCCCAACCTCACCCACACCCATCGCTCGGCGTCGGCGGCCACGCACAGTGCGCGTACGTACGGATCACATTGTCGCGTATTCGTCTCCATTCATCCATAGTACACCTACATAGGACATGACACACCAGATCTGGAGTTTGATGATGTGTCCGGAGTGTTGCCCCGGTCTGATTCGTTCAACGGTAAGGACTTCACTTTTGGTGAGCCATCTTGGAGGTCTGCAAAGCTGCATATCAGCTGTGGAGCCGTGTCGAGCTTGGATGAGGAGGTGATCCGTCATTCTTTTCTTCGGTGGCCGCTGTGGTGGTGTCGAAGGCAGATGACGGGAGTTGGTGTCAAACTCAGAGATGTTCTGCTATCTTTTCAGTTTTGTCATGTGGGTCTTTACATGACTTGTACTTTGATCTTCATGATATGAATGAGACACGTATTATCATGCAAAAAAAAGAGCCATCCGTTTTTCCTCGCATTTAGAGCATCTACACCTCTTCAACACGTCTCAAACGCCCGGCCATCCGGTCACTGACCGATCATAAAGCCGACCCAATCAGAGCTCTCAAACCGTGGATAAACGTTCGGCCTAACCGGCACCCCTCATCCCTAGCACAAATGTATGGCGGATATGAGGTGCTTCGGGCGTCCCGCGGACAAACATACGGGCTAACCGGCACCCTTCATATCCAGCCTAAATGTAGGGCAAATATGAGGCTGCCCGGGCGTGGCCGCCACGTCAGCCAGGCCCACCGCTGGCCCACCCCGACCCCACAAAACCCCCCCTCCAGAGCAAACCCTAGCTCACTTCACTCAGCTCCGCTTCCCGACACTCCCCTTTCCCCAATCCGTCCAATCCCTAGGGCCGACGAGCATGTCCAGCACCGACAGCCACTCAGACTGTAGCTCTGGAGACGAGGACGAGCTGGTGCTCCGTATCGTGTTCGAGCTCGCGGGTCGATACGGGCGGCGGCTCCGGGTCAGGGCCCGTCACCGTAGCGTTGACGCAGGCCCTTCCAGCCCCGCGCGCGGATCTGCGAGGGCTACCCAATCGACGCTACCCACCCAACGACCTCCTCCACCTCCGGTCGCTGCTCCGTGCGGGCAGCGGTGGGTTCTAGTACCGGCCCCGCGACGCCGCAGATGCGGACTCTGGAGTCGGAGGCACGCACTGCCCACCGCGAGAGGCAGGGGCAAGGGAGATGGGGGCACGTCTAATACGTCTCCAACGTAACTATAATTTTTGAAATATTCATGTCATGTTTACAACAATTTTATATGGTTTTGTTGCACTTTTTATATGATTTGAATGAAACTAAGCCGAAATGATGTTGTTTTCAGCAAAACTATCATGGTGTTATTTTTGTGCAGAAATAAAAGTTCTCCGATTAGGCAGAAATTTTACGGTGATTTTTTATGGATCAAAAGAGACCCCCGAAGCCTGATAGGTGAACCAGACGAAGTGCAGGGGAGTGACAAGCTCACGGGGCGCGCCCTAGGGGGTAGGCCTCACCGTCGAGCTTCTTGGTCCCTCGTGGGCCCCCCTGATGTGAAAGCGACGCAAAAATTCCTATAAATATAGAAAACCCCGGAAAGAAACCTAGAACTTCCACGTCGCCGCCGAAAGCCTCTGTACCGAAACGATCTCATCTGCAAGCCTTCTCTGGCACCCTTCCGAAGGGGGAAATCATCACCGGAGACCATCTTCATCATCCCGACGGTCTCCATGACGAGGAGGAAGTAGTTCACCCTCGGGGCTGAGGGTATGTACCGGTAGCTATATATTCTCTCTCTCTCTCTCATGTTCTTGATTTGGCACGATCTTGATATACCATGGGCTTTGTTAATATAGTCGGATCATATGGTGTTTTCCCCTCTACATCTTGTTGCGATGAATTAAGTCTTGCTCTTTGAGGTTTCGTTATGTTGGATTGAATATTTTGGATTTGAGAACACTTGATGTATGTCTTGCATGTGGATGAAGGAAATATGCCCTAGAGGCAATAATAAAGTTGCTATTTATATTTCTTTAAATCATGATAAATATTTATTATTCATGCTAGAATTGTATTGACCGGAAACTTAGTACATGTGTGAATACATAGACAAAACAGAGTGTCCCTAGTATGCCTCTACTTGACTAGCTCGTTGATCAAAGATGGTTATGTTTCCTGACCATAGACATGTGTTGCAATTTGATGAACGGGATCACATCATTAGAGAACGATGTGATGGACAAGACCCATCAGTTAGCTTAGCATTATGATTGATTAGTTCTGTTGCTATTGCTTTCTTCATGACTTATACATATTCCTCTGACTATGAGATTATGCAACTCCCGAATACCGGAGGAACACTGTCACAACGTAACTGGGTGATTATAAAGATGCTCCACAGGTGTCTCCGAAGGTGTTTGTTGGGTTGGCATAGATTAAGATTAGGATTTGTCACTTCGTGTATCGGAGAGGTATCTCTGGGCCCTCTCGGTAATGCGCATCACTATAAGCCTTGCAAGCAATGTGACTAATGAGTTAGTGACGGGATGATGCATTCGGAAACGAGTAAGAGACTTGCCGGTAACGAGATTGAACTAGGTATGATGACACCGACGATCGAATCTCGGGATAGTAACATACCGATGACAAAGGGAATGACGTATGTTGTTATGCAGTTTGACCGATAAAGATCTTCGTAGAATATGTAGGAACCAATATGAGCATCCATGTTCCTCTATTGGTTATTGACCGAAGATGTGTCTCGGTCATGTATACATAATTCTCGAACCCATAGGGTCCGTACGCTTAACATTCGATGACAATTTGTATTATGAGTTTTGTGTTTTGGTGACCGAAGTTTGTTCGGAGTCCTGGATGAGATCACAGGCATGACGAGGAGTCTCGAAATGGTCGAGAGGTAAAGATTCATATATTGGAAGTTTGTATTCGGACATCGGAATAGTTCCGAGTGATTCGGGTATTTTACCGGAGTACCGAGGGGGTTACCGGAACCCCCGGGGGGAAATATTGGGCATTAGTGGAGAGAAAGGAGGGCCGCAAGGGGTGGACTAGGGGGAGGGGGCGGCGCCCCCCTTTCCCTCTCCCTCTCCTTCCTTTTCCCTCTAGTGGAGAAGGGAAAGGGGGGGGGGCGAATCCTACTAGGGATAGGAGTCCTAGTAGGACTCCCCCCCATGGCGCGCCCCTCTGGCCGCCGGCCTCCTCCTCCCCTCCTTTATATACGAGGGTGGGGGCACCCCAAAGGCACATCAATTGTTCTCTTAGCCGTGTGCGGTGCCCCCCTCCACAGTTTACTCCTCCGCTCATAGCGTCGTAGTGCTTAGGCGAAGCCCTGCGCGGATAACATCACCAACGCCGTCACCACGCCGTCGTGCTGACAGAACTCTCTCTCGATCCTCTAATGGATCAAGAGTTCGAGGGACATCATCGAGTTGAACGTGTGCTGAACACGGTGGTGCCATACATTCGGTACTTGGATCGGTTGGATCGTGAAGACGTTCGACTACATCAACCGCATTAACCTAAGCCTTCCGCTTTCGCTCTATGAGGGTACATGGACACACTCTCCCCTCTCGTTGCTATCCATCTCCTAGATAGATCTTGCGTGAGCATAGGATTTTTTTTGAAATTGCATGCTACATTCCCCAACAGTGGTATCAGAGCCAGGTTTATGCGTAGATGATATGCACGAGTAGAACACAAAGAGTTGTGGGCGATAATAATCATACTGCTTACCACCAACGTCTTACTTTGATTCGGCGGTATTGTTGGATGGAGCGGCCCGGACCAACATTACATGACCACGTTCATGAGACCGATTCTACCGACGTGCTTTGCACACAGGTGGCTGGTGGGTGTGTGTTTCTCCAACTTTAGTTGAATCGAGTTTGACTACGGCCGGTCCTTGTTGAAGGTTAAAACAACACACTTGACGAAAAATCGTTGTGGTTTTGATGCGTAGGTAAGAACGGTTCTTGCTAGAAGCCCATAGCAGCCACGTAAAACTTGCAACAACAAAGTAGATGACGTCTAACTTGTTTTTGCAGGGCATGTTGTGATGTGATATGGTCAAGACATGATGTGATATACGTTATTGTATGAGATGATCATGTTTTGTAAAAGTTATCGGCAAGTGGCAGGAGCCTTATGGTTGTCGCTTTATTGTATGAAATGCAATCGCCATGTAATTGCTTTACTTTATCACTATGCGGTAGCGATAGTCATAGAAGCAATAGTTGGCGTGACGACAGCGATGCTACGATGGAGATCAAGGTGTCAAGCCGGTGACGATGGAGATCACGACGGTGCTTTGGAGATGGAGATCAAAGGCACAAGATGATGATGGCCATATCATGTCACATATTTTGATTGCATGGGATGTTTATCTTTTATGCATCTTATTTTTCTTAGTACGACAGTAGCATTATAAGATGATCCCTCACTAAATTTCAAGGTATAAGTGTTCTCTCTGAGTATGCACTGTCGCTACAGTTCGTCGTGCTGAGACACCACGTGATGATCGGGTGTGATAAGCTCTACATTCACATATAATGGGTGCAAGCCAGTTTTGCACATGCATAATACTCGGGTTAAACTTGACGAGCCTAGCATATGCAGATATGGCCTCGGAACACTGAGACCAAAAGGTCGAACGTGAATCATATAGTAGATATGATCAACATAGAGATGTTCACCATTGAAAACTACTCCATCTCACGTGATGATCGGACATGGTTTAGTTGATATGGATCACGTGATCATTTAGATAACTAGAGGGATGTCTATCTAAATGGGAGTTCTTAAGTAATATGATTAATTGAACTTTAATTTATCATGAACTTAGTGCCTGATAGTTTTTGCATATCTATGTTGTAGATCAATGGCCTGTGCTACCATTCCCTTGAATTTTAATGCGTTCCTAGAGAAAGCTAAGTTGAAAGATGATGGTAGCAACTACACGGACTGGGTCTATAACTTGAGGATTATCCTCATTGTTGCACAAAAGAATTATGTCCTGGAAGCACCGCTAGGTGCAAGGCCCGCTGCAGGAGAAACTCCGGACGTTATGAACGTTTGGCAGACTAAAGGTGATAACTACTCGATAGTTCAGTGTGCCATGCTTTACGGCTTAGAATCGGCACTTCAAAGACGTTTTGAACGTCATGGAGCATATGAGATGTTTCAGGAGTTGAAGTTAATATTTCAAGCAAATGCACGAGTTGAGAGATATGAAGTCTCCAACAAGTTCTATAGCTGCAAGATGGAGGAGAACAGTTCTGTCAGTGAACACGTACTCAGAATGTCTGGGCACCATAACCACTTGACTCAGCTGGAAGTTAATCTTACTGATGATAGTGTTATTGACAGAGTTCTTCAATCACTACCACCAAGCTATAAAGGCTTCGTGATGAACTATAATATGCAAGGGATGGAAAAGACAATTCCCGAGCTCTTCGCAATGCGAAAGGTTGCGGAGGTAGAAATCAAGAAGGAGCATCAAGTGTTGATGGTTAACAAGACCACTAGTTTCAAGAAAAAGGGAAAAGGGAAGAAGGGGAACTTCAAGAAGAATAGCAAGCAAGTTGCTACTCCCGGGAAGAAGCCCAAGTCTGGACCTAAGCCTGAAACTGAGTGCTTCTACTGCAAAGGGACTCGTCACTAGAAGCGGAACTGCCCCAAATATTTGGCGGATAAGAAGGATGGCAAAGTGAAAGGGATATTTGATATACATATTATTGATGTGTACCTTACTAATGCTCGTAGTAGTGCCTGGGTATTTGATATTGGTCCTGTTGCTCATATTTGCAACTCGAAACAGGGGCTACGGATTAAACGAAGATTGGCTAAGGACGAGGTGATGATGCGCGTGGGAAATGGTTCCAAAGTCGATGTGATCGCCGTCGGCACACTACCTCTACATCTACCTTCGGGATTAGTTTTAGACCTAAATAATTGTTATTTGGTGCCAACATTGAGCATGAACATTATATCTGGATCTTGTTTGATGCGAGATGGTTATTCATTTAAATCAGAGAATAATGGTTGTTTTATTTATATGAGTAATATCTTTTATGGTCATGCACCCTTGATGAGGGGTCTATTTTTGTTGAATCTCGATTGTAGTGATACACATATTCATAATATTGAAGCCAAAAGATGCAAAGTTAATAATGATAGTGCAACTTATTTGTGGCACTGCCGTTTAGGTCATATTGGTGTAAAGCGCATGAAGAAACTCCATGTAGATGGGCTTTTGGAATCACTTGATACTTGCGAACCATGCCTCATGGGCAAGATAACTAAGACTCCATTCTCCAGAACAATGGAGCGAGCAACTGACTTATTGGAAATAATACATACTGATGTATGCGGTCCGATGAGTGTTGAGGCTCGTCGCGGATATCAGTATTTTCTGACCTTCACATATGATTTGAGCAGATATGGGTATATCTACTTGATGAAACATAAGTCTGGAGTAGTTGATGGCTCTCCTCTCCCCCTCCCCCTCCCGCGCCCCTCCTCCTCCTCCTCCTCCTCCCCGTCGGTCTGCTCCTTCCGGAAACCGCGGTCCGTCCTTGCTTCTTCCCTCCCCCGTGTTCCCCCTTCGTCTCCGGCGCCGGCCTCTCCTCTCGACGCTCCCCCTCTCCCGCCCCATGGATCCTCTCCTCGTCCTCTCGCCTTTCACCTGGCTCTGGCAACAAGTTTTGGGCCCTATTTTCGGATGGGGGCGAAGATGACTCTGACTCCGATTCCGACCTTCCCCCTCTCGCCATGGTCTCTCCTTCTGCCGTGACGCCGCCGCTGAGGTCGGGGCTGACGGGGCGCGTTCCGAAATTTGCCCCGGGTGGGCGCGGCCGGCTGGTGTTCTCTGATGCTATGGTTGGATCTGGCTGGATCCTGGTTGGGCGTGGCCGCCGACGGGGTCGTTCGGGGACGGCTTCCTCGCCAGACCATGCCGCTTTTGGGCCACTCCTTTGTGGGTCAGTGGTCTGGGGCGTTCGCCTTGCTCTCCTCCGTCCTCGGCGCCGGCGGGCAGGTTGGGTCCAGTGCTGCTGGCGGCGACGACGGCCGCTCCCCCTCGCCTCCAACCCTAGATCGGGTTCCTGTGCAGGAGGCATGTGGGCCCTCTGCTCGACCCATTTTGGCCCTGTCTGGGCCGTCCGTTCCAATTGGGCCACCTCTGCTGTCGTCTACTTGTGAGTTTCCCCCCTCTCCATTCTGGGCCCTAGGCCTATCTTGGCCCAGTTGCCCGCTCCCCCTCTGGTGAGCCTAGCCTACGTGGCCCCTCCCGGCCTGGCTAGCTCAGGATATTTATGGGTCCGCAAGGGCTCCGCCCCCCATTTCTAGGGTTTCCTGCCTCTCAATCCGATCTGCATCGCTTCCGTCTCCGCATCCCACTCTACCGCAGAGATCCTCCCCCTCCACCTCTCTCGCTCTCCTTTGCGGTTGTCATGACCATGGACCGATCTTGTGGGTCCTCGAGTGAGGCCGTGTTGGGCCAGAAGCGGCGGCAGGAGCACTCGGGCGACGGGGCGGCGGATCTGGAGCTCGAGGCGTCCCTCCGCTCGAAGCTTGAGGCCGAGCAGGCGGCTCAGTCGCAAGTGGCCCGCAGCCGTGAGGCGTGGGCGGCGGGGCCCGAGTGGCTCCAAAAAGATGAGCGTGCTCGGTCGGCTGCGGCGTCCGCGGCGGTTTTAGGGTCGGAGGCCCCCGGATCGGGCGGGTCTGGGGTCAATCCCTGGGAGGCCGAGGCGGCTGCAGGCGGCTCTGGTCCTGGTGCCCGTCCTCCTCCTCCACGCGGCCCGCTCCCCTTGGCTCGTGGCGGTGGTCGGGCTTCTGGCTCCTCGTCGGGGCTCGGCGGTCGCCCGATGGGTCGTGGGGGCGCTGGATCTAGTTCCTTCGGGCGTCGTTCTTCGGTGTCTGGCCCCGGCTCGTCTTCCACTGCCATGGGCGATGGGATCTTGCCCCCTCCCCTCCTCCACCGGCTCGTCCGTCCCCTCCGCTTCCCCAACCACCAAACCCTAAACTTACTTGCTTCACTTGCCACCAGCCCAGCCATTTCCAATCCCACTGCTTCAATCCACCTTTCTGCCTAATCTACAGAGAAGATGGCCACCTCATGGTGGACTGTCAGAATCGTCGCAAGCCTGCTTCTTTTATGCTCTTCGGTCAAGGTCTCCCTGGATGCTCATTCTATGCTCTCGACAGCGAGATTCCTCAGGTGGCTGTGGCCCCTGCGTTCTCCAACACCGCTATTATCTCCATCAAAGATCACAAAATCTCCCCCAAACCCTCTTGGACGAACTCAAACTGTGGGACGACGGAGGTTGGGATTGGCAGATCCGACAGCTCTCTGACTTTGATTTCGCCGTGGTTTTCCCCTCCAAGAGTAGCCTCAAGATGATCTCCTCTTGCACAAGTTTCACTTTACCTCTCAACCAGCTCGTTGTGTCTGTGAAGGCGGCTTCCAATGGTGCTAAACCTATCTCCCCCTTTCGGAAACCTGGGTCCTTGTGGATGATATCCCCCCTACTCTGCGCTCAACTGAATTCGTGATGGCCTTTGGTGTCTTGATCGGCAAACCTATCATGGTGGACCCGGAGTCCCTCTCTGTTCCTGGCCCCGTTCGTCTCAAGCTCTAGGCGGTCGACCCCCTGTATATTCATGGATCTGTCGACGTGTTTGCTTCGTCTGATGGCTTCAGGCTGCGGGTCCGCGTGGAGGGTGGCGCCAATCCCAACATTCCTCCTCCCCCACCTCCTCCGCCGGCTAAGAATCATGGCGGAGGGGGCGATGATGCTTCCAACTTGAGCGGGGGCTCGCACCCACACTTTACGACCTCAGAATGGGATGGAATGGGCTCGGAATCCAGGGAACTCTTCAAGGACAATGCCCCAAAGAGCAAGGATGTTAGAAATGATGTGATGGCGGAGGAAGTGTCTAATCAGGCTGTCCCGGCTGCTCCCCAGCTGGTACTCCTGTCTCTGGGGTCTGTTCCAACTTGCCGGTCCGTCCGGGCTCTCCGTCTTCGTCCGGCATTGAGGATCTCCCTGCCTCTCCTCCGCGTGCTATGGCTGGCTCCCTCCCCAAGCGCAAATCTTCTGTCCGGAAGTTCTTGGCTCGCAGCCGGGCATCCTCGGGCACCAAGCTCTCCACGGCTGGGCTCTGTCGCCGCCTGGATGCTGACATGGGTGACGCGGCGGGCCAGGCTTCGCTGGTGGCGCTGCGCTCTACTCCGATCCGTTCCCCTTCTTCAACGTCGCGCAAGAGTGGTCGGATCCGCGACAGTGGAGTACGGGTGGCTGACAAGGCTGCTCGAGGTGCGGCGGCTCGGGATCTTGCAGCTTCAGGTACTCTTCTAGCCCATCCTTCGTCGGTTCCCTCTATTTCTCCCTCCTCCCCTATTAGGCTTGTTTTGCCTTCTTATTCGAATGATCATTGGACAAAGGTTCTCACGGATGTTGGTATATCGCTTGATCATAATGTTGGATCTCCCTCCTCCCTGCTTGCTCTTATTAGGTCCAATGAGGTGGCCCAGGCTGCTATCGCCAAAGCAAAAGA
>NC_057802.1:322428793-322438893 GCF_018294505.1 Triticum aestivum | reverse complement strand
CGCGACGCCGCCGACCGCCGCCTCGCCGCCCCGCCGTCCGTCGTCGCCGGAGGTATAAGTTGCCGCCGTCGCCAGTTTTCGCGAGAAAATCATTCGGTGTTTTTTGAAACCCTAGTTCGTTTTTTTAGATTTGTTTTGTTTCGGTTTTTCTCGGTTCGGTTAAATAGCGGACGTTCGTCCATACGTTCGTTTTAACGAATGCTGTTCGCCCGTTAGCCGCAGACAGAGAATGTTCGTTCGTTAGCCTGTTCGTCAGTTTTTCTTTTTCCAGGGTTTTCCATGATTATTTTCGATCGTGATTTCTGCTCTAACGTTCGTTCTAGTATAACTTTTCGCTCGTTTATCTAAATCAGGTGAAACAAGCGTCTAGATCTTCGTCTCGAAGCCCTCTTTCTGTGTAACCAACTTGAACAAGATTTTGGTACTGTAAAATTTGACTTTTGTCCAGATTAGTAAACGGATTTTGTTTCTTTCGTAGTTTGAGTGTCGTTGCTCCGTTTGATTTGATTCTTTTTGCAAATCTAATTTCTTTAGTTGAGTTTTCAGAATCGATCTTCTTATTTGAGTTTTACCCGTGCATCTTCGCTTGAGTGCTTATGCATGCAATTGTTTGTTTGCGATAGAATTCTCGGAGTGTGACGCGTGCTACTACGAGTCACTAGGTTTTGCGGATCGTCAGCAAGGCAAGTAACACATTGATCATACTCTTTTCATACCCAGTTTTTATGCATTAGTATCAATCCTCAAACATTGCATGATTAGGATGTGATTAACTTGTGGGTATTGGGAAGTAGATGATGAGATAGAACCTATTGCCCTGTTTATTATCAAACCCTTGGGAGTTACTTCTACGTTATGCTTATATTGCTATGCTATGCTCGTAGACGTGGATTGGGTTTGAGTGTATCCATGACAGATGTGAGATTGTTAATTAATGGTTCAACTTAAGGTGGAAACTTTAATGCACATCTGGGTGGATTGTTGGTTTGGGCAGCTGGAGAATCCAGTGTTGTCCTAGGATATCCCGGAGTACCCGTGTGATCATCCTATGGTCCGCCACCCAAGATCAAAGGGATCATAAGATTATTCATCCTAGAAACTTCCGTGTGCAGCCACAAGCTATTATGGGCTCTAGAATAGTTGAGTATGTTGCATGACCTCTTTTAGTGGTGGGCTAGCAGATGTAGAGGGAAAGTAGGTGTAATTGTCCACCCAGAGTAAAGAGTTAGTGCTTCTGAAAGACTGTGTCTCGGTCATCCGTTTCTCAAACACCATGTAGTGCGAGAAATCTAAGGGAGGAGATCGAGTCTTTTGGGGAAAAGTGCGCAAACCTCTGCAGAGTGTACAAACTAATCATGGTTAGCCGTGTCCCCGGTTATGGACATCTTGAGTATCTGGTTCTTGGATTATCATATGGATCTCATCACTCTAATTTAATTTTGTTGGGTTGATAATTACTTTTAAATGGGATTGAGTTGGAGGAACCTTCTCAATGATGTTTCAACTACCATGATAGTTAAATAAAATATATTCCTTTGTTGTAGGGAAAACTTGGCTTTTCGCAAAACAATATAACCATAGAGCCTCCACCAGCCATATATGCATGTAGTGATAGCATTTATTCTGTTCATTGCTCTATTGTGTTATTTTGCCAGCATATTCCATGTGCTGACCCATTTTCGGGCTACAACGTATCATGTTGCAGACTTTTCAGACGAAGAGTAAGGTTCGCTAGGCCGTTGTCGTGCACTCAGCTATGCCTTGGAGTTGATGGACTCACTTCATGTTCCAAGCCTTCCGCTGTTATCTTATTTAGATGGCCTTAAGCCATATTTATTGTAATAAGTTCTCTTTTGAGACACTCGATGTAATAAGTGTGTGATTGCTACTCTGTTATAAATCCTTCGAGTACTATGTGTGAGAGCATTACCGATCCAAGGATGACACTTAAGCACAGATACTTGACCGTCTGAGGTCGGGTCGCTATAGTCAATCCCTTCACGACCACTTGCAAAAGTGAGATCTGATAAAGATAATAAGATAAATATTTTTGGTATTTTTGTTGTATGGATTGGAAAATAAAGATTGCAAAATAAATAGTAAACTAGAATTGTAGATTGGAAACTTATATGATGTAAAGTAGACCCGGGGGCCATAGGTTTCACTAGTGGCTTCTCTAATGATAGCATGTATTATGGTGGGTGAACAAATTACGGCCGAGCAATTGATAAAAAAGTGCATAGTTATGATGATATCTAAGACAATGATCATGAATATAGGCATCACGTCCGTGTCAAGTAGACCGAAACGATTCTTTATCTACTACTATTACTCCACACATCAACCGCTATCCAGCATGCATCTAGAGTATTAAGTTCATAAGAACGAAGTAACGCATTAGGCAAGATGACATGATGTAGAGGGATAAACTCAAGCAATATGATATAAACCCCATCCTTTTATCCTCAATGGCAACAATACAATACGTGTCGGTTCCCTTTCTATCACTGGGATCGAGCACCGCAAGATTGAACCCAAAGCTAAGCACTTCTCCCATTGCAAGAAAGAGCAATCTAGTAGGCCAAACTAAACCGATAATTCGAAGAGACTTGCAAAGATATCAAATCATGTAGATATGAATTCAGAGAAGACCAAATAATATTCATAGATAATCAAGTTCATAAACCCACAATTCATCGGATCTCAGCAAACACACTGCAAAAGAATATTACATTGGATAGATCTCCAAGAACATCGAGGAGAACTTTGTATTGAGAGCCAAAGAGAGAGAAGAAGCCATCTAGCTAATAACTATGGACCTGAAGGTCTGTGGTAAACTACTCACACATCATCGGAGAGGCTATGGTGTTGATGTAGAAGCCCTCCGTGATCGAATCCCCCTCCGGCAGATCACCAGAAAAGGCCCCAAGATGGGATCTCACGGGTACAGAAGGTTGCGGTGGTGGAAAAGTGGTTGCGTGGCTCCCCTGGATGTTTTTAGGGTATAAGAGTATATATAGGCGAAAGAAGTAGGTCGGTGGAGCTACGAGGGGCCCACGAGGGTGGGGGCGCGCCTACCCCCCTAGGCGCGCCCTCCAGCCTTGTGGCTGCCTCGTTGCATCTCTGACTTCCGCTCCAAGTCTCCTGGATTGCGTTTGTTCCGAAGGTTTCATTCCGTTTGGATTCCGTTTGATATTCCTTTTCTGCGAAACACTAAAATATGAAAAAACAGCAATTTTGCACTGGGCCTTCGGTTAATAGGTTAGTCCCAAAAATAATATAAAAGAGCATATTAAAGCCCATTAAACATCCAAAACAGATAATATAATAGCATGGAACAATAAAAAATTATAGATACGTTGGAGACGTATCAAGGTGACACGTTCCCTCTCGGAACCACGAGCCTTCTTGAGAGAAGCTCCGGTTTGCAAGAAGCTTACACCAAAGCTTGTCCCAATTCGACCAAAAAATTACCGCAGCATGTTGGTGCCATGTTATGACACCATGCCAAGTTTCATGATTTTCAGGCATGTTTTGGATTTACAGGAATTGAAAAACCAAGTTTCTCAAACTTTCCGGCTGAGCCAGGATGCCCAGATGTTTGAATTTCACTCTCATCTCTTGCATGGGACCTAGAAATTCACCCAAGGACACACATGTGATTTTTCAAACAACTTTGGTGCACTGTAGCATGTGCTTGTAGTTCAAATTTGAATTATGCACATTAGATGCACAGAAACTCAATAATGTATAAAAAGGGCTAAACGAACCCGGAATAATTCCAAAATTTAGCACGGTACTTCTATTTGGTCTAATCTGCGTGTGTAAAAAAAATTAAGGCGGGAGAAGGCACTGTAAGTATGTCGTTTCACACACGGAGGTGACACGTTCCTCTTGGAACCACAAGCCTTCTTGAGGGAAGCTCCGGTTTGCAAGACGCTTACACAAAAGTTTGCCCAATTCGCCAAAAAATTACCGCAGCAAGGTTGTGCCATGTCATGACACCATGCCAAGTTTCGTGATTTTCAGGCGTGTTTTGGATTTACAGGAATAAAAAAACCAAGTTTCTCAATCTTTCCGGCCAAGCCACGACGCCTAGATGTTTGGATTTCACTCCCATCTCTTGCATGGGACCTAGAAATTCACCCAAGGACACACATGTGACTTTTCAAACAACTTTGGTGCACTGGAGCCTGTGCTTGTAGTTGAAATTTGAATTACGCACGTTAAATGCGTAGAAACTCAATTAATGTATAAAAAAGGCCAAACGAACCCGGAATAATTCAAAATTTTAGCATGGTACTTCTATTTGGTCTAATCTGCCTGTGTAAAAAAATTAAGGCGGGAGAAGGCAGTGTACGTATGTCGTTTCGCACACGGAGGTGACACGTTCCCTCTCGGAACCAAGAGCCTTCTTGAGGGAACCTCCGGTTTGCAAGAAGCGTACACCAAAGCTTGTCCCAATTCGGCCAAAAAAATTACTGCAGCATGTTGGTGACATGTCATGACACCATGCCAAGTTTCATCATTTTTTGCCGTGTTTTGGATTTACAGGAATTAAAAAACCAAGTTTCTCAATCATTCCGGCCGAGCCACGACACCCAGATGTTTGAATTTTATTCCCATTTCTTGCATGGGACCTATAAATTCACCCAAAGACACATATGTGATTTTTCAGCAAACTTTGGTGCATTGGAGCATGTGCTCGTAGCTCAAATTTGAATTCTGCACATTAAATGCCCAGAAACTCAATTAATGCGTAAAAATGCCAAACAAACCTGGAATAATTCCAAATTTAAACACGACACTCATGTACTAGTTGCATGTTCATTGTACGTAAATGTTATAGCAATTCAAACACCATCCTTTCCCTCCATAACACCATTTTGTCTTTCAAAACATAATGAAAAGATCAGGTATACCACAAACAGTTTACTAGAAAGAATCGTGTGGGATGCGATATAAAATATCTTGGCGCACCGTCTTGTCTGGCTTACGCAGGAAGCTTCGTCGTCTACAGTCCAAGGCCCCCGCTTGAACCACACTTGCGCGCCTGTTTCTCGCGGCACCGAGCGAATTTTTTTTGCCACCGCGGAAATATCTATCTCCCTTCCCCCTCCCTCCTACCAAAAGCCACATTTCCATTGTTCCTCCTTGCTTTCCAAGTTCAAACCTTCACTGCTGCTTACTGGCAGCTCAGCCTCCTCGCCGGCGACCCTTCTTCTTGCAGCGCCGCCTCCTCGCCGGCTACCCTTCTTCTTGCAGCGCCGCCTCCTTGCCGGCGACCCTTCTTCTTGCTGCACGGCCTCCTCACCACCGACCCTTCTTCTTGCTACGCGGCCTCATCGATATGGTCAGTTAATCCACACCCCACCCACACCATCGTCCTCCTTTCCCGTCACACATGCCCCGACCGACGGAGCGACACCTTCCACTGAAATCACTGCCCCCTCCTCCAATTAAGCACCGCCCACAGCCATTTTACACGAAGTATAACATGGAGCTGAGTAGCATGCGGCCGCACACACGAACGAGGTCGCTATGGCTGCCATGCGTGTCGACCGCCAGATCTTGGAGGAGCACCTCGTCTTCGAGGCCACCGTCCACCGCCACGCGGTTGTCTATTTTGAAATACAGTTCGTGATGTTTTCTCGAGGCCACCGCTAGTGCCTTCTATTGATTTGTCCTCTGTAATGTTAATATGCAATCTGATGTTCAGTTAATAGTTTGGTCCTCTGAAATGTAATGTTCAGTTAACACTTTGGTCCAACAATTGCTACATTTCGTAGTACTGTTCTCAAGCATTCTTTGTTTTGTTAACTGTCTTATCTTCTAGTACATGTTTCTATTCTGCAATGCCGTGCTCAGTTAACTATTTTGGTTCATTTGGTCTGCTATCCATTTAACTATTTGGTTCAGTTCTGCAATTTGGTTTTCATTTGCTGTGGGTACAATTTTGTATTGTTATGCATGTGACACCAATCGAATTTGGCTGTACTCAATACATATTCTACTGATAGTATGGCAACTCTCAGTTAACTTGATCAAGATCTTCCTTATGTGTGTTGCAGGGAAACAATGGGAGACACTGCGGTTTACCATCGAGGTTTATTTAAGCAGGGTCCTTTGGCTAATAGCACATTATTGTGCAGTTGCTGGAATCAATCTAATATTTAGGTTTCTTACAATTTGGTCTTGCACATGTAGGTCCTGCTATCAGAGGCTTGGACCCACTGTTTGACCCATTTTGCATATGGGGAAATGAGATGTCCATGAATATCAGTCAAGTCAAGAAACTCAGAAAGATTGTTAGGATGAAGAAACTTGCGACGAATAACAGCAAGATCTTTGTTTGCACAATGAAGAAGACACCAGTCAACTATAGGGTGGTACTACTCTTTTACCTTGTTTTTACCCCTTGCGCCATTTCAAAATTTACAACAACGATTTATGCATAGCTTTGTTTTCAGTACTTTTCAAAGTAGTTCACCGATGATTACCTCTCAAACCACCTGCATGGTCAAGAGGCGAGGAAGCTATTTATTCAACACCCACGGTACAATATTGAAGTCTTGCTGAAGAGGACGAAGGTTGGGCGGGCAATTATCCATAGCCACTGGCCTAAAGTTGCAAGGACATTCAACATCACTGAAGGCTCAATATTTGCCTTCCGCTTTTGCAGTTTCCCAGATGAGATTCATTTGTCTATTTACCGTGTATGATGCTCGATACGTCTCCAACGTATATATAATTTTTGATTGTTCCATGCTATTATATTATCCATCTAGGATGTTTTATATGCATCTATGTGCTATTTTATATGATTTTTGGGACTAACCTATTAACCTAGAGCCCAGTGCCAGTTTCTGTTTTTCCTTGTTTTTGAGTATCGCAGAAAAGGAAAACCAAACGGAGTCCAATTGACCTGAAACTTCACGGAACTTATTTTTGGACCAGAAGAAGGCCGTGGAGTAAAAGAGTTGGGCCAGAAGAGTCCCGGGCTGCCCACGAGGGTGGGTGGCGCGCCCACCCCCCTGGGCGCGCCTCCCTACCTCGTGGACAGCCTGGAGACCCCCCTGACTTGTTCTCGACGCCAAAACCTCTTATATATACAGAAACCCCCAGAACATAACCTAGATCAGGAGTTTCGCAGCCGCAAGCCTCTATAGCCACCGAAAACCAAACTAGACCCGTTCCGGCACCCTGCCGGAGGGGGGATCCTTCACCGGTGGCCATCTTCATCATCCCGGCGCTCTCCATGACGAGGATGGAGTAGTTCACCCTTGAGGCTGAGGGTATGTACCAGTAGCTATGTGTTTGATCTCTCTCTCTCTCTCTCTCGTGTTCTTGAGGTCATACGATCTTGATGTATCGCGAGCTTTGCTATTATAGTTGGATCTTATGATGTTTCTCCCCCTCTACTCTCTCGTAATGAATTGAGTTTCCCCTTTGAAGTTATCTTATCGGATTGAGTCTTTAAGGATTTGAGAACACTTGATGTATGTCTTGCATGTGCTTATCTGTGGTGACAATGGGATATTCACGTGATCCACTTGATGTATGTCTTGGTGATCAACTTGCAGGTTCCATAACATTGTGAACTTATGCATTGGGGTTGGCACACGTTTTCGTCTTGACTCTCTGGTAGAAACTTTGGGGCACTCTTTGAAGTTCTTTGTGTTGGTTGAATAGATGAATTTGAGATTGTGTGATGCATATCGTATAACCGTACCCATGGATACTTGAGGTGACATTGGAGTATCTCGGTGACATTAGGGTTTTGGTTGATTTGTGACTTAAGGTGTTATTCTAGTATGAACTCTATGATAGATCAAACGGAAAGAATAGCTTGTGTTATTTTACTACGGACTCTTGAATAGATCGATCAGAAAGAATAACTTTGAGGTGGTTTTGTACCCTACCATAATCTCTTTGTTTGTTCTCCGCTATTAGTGACTTTGGAGTGACTCTTTGTTGCATGTTGAGGGATAGTTATATGATCCATTTATGCTATTATTGTTGAGAGAACTTGCACTAGTGAAAGTATGAACCCTAGGCCTTGTTTCCTAGCATTGCAATACCGTTTACACTCACTTTTATTATTAGTTACCATGCTATTTTTATATTTTCAGATTACAAAAACCATCATCTACCATCCATATTGCACTTGTATCACCATCTCTTCGCCGAACTAGTGCACCTATACAATTTACCATTGTATTGGGTGTGTTGGGGACACAAGAGACTCTTTTTTATTTGGTTGCAGGGTTGTTTGAGGGAGACCATCTTCATCCTACGCCTCCCACGGATTGATAAACCTTAGGTCATCCACTTGAGGGAAATTTGCTACTGTCCTACAAACCTCTGCACTTGGAGGCCCAACAACGTCTATGTCGGTGGGAAACGACACCTATGGGATCACACGAATCCCTACTACGGTTGCCGGGGCGCAGGGTTGTGAGAAGAGCAGGGATAATAGTCAGCACGAGGATCGTTTACCCAGGTTCGGGCTGCGAGGATGCGTAAAACCCTAGTCCTGCTTTGGTGGATGTATTGAGTGTTCTTGAGATCTCTAACTAGCTATGGTGGCTGTGTAGTTCAAAAGAGCCGAATCCCCCTCCCGTACGCCATGGGCCTCCTTTTATAGTCGAAAGGGGCTGCCACAGTGGCACACAGGAGGTGGAAAGGCCTACAGTACTACGAGCTTACCGCCCGTATTACAGGACAAGACGCATTTAATGCGCCGCTGAGGTGTCCCCTGGCTTTATCGGGAACGGGATCGAAGCTCGTCCCGTCCGTCGCCGCTCCTCCTCGCTTCGACACGCGCCCTGGCCAGCGATGCGTGTGGCGCCATGTGGGCAGGCATGCAGCTGAGGTGGCGCGGTGGTAGGGTCTTCACGAAGATCTGCATGCCGCCATGCAGGCGCCTGCCGATCTGGCCTGGAAGCAGCATGTTGCCACGCAGGTGCCAGCCCAGCTGGTTGGGCTGGCAGCTGCATGCGAACGGCGGTGGAAAACTTGGCTGGCGCGGGCCTGGTAGTGGCCCCGCTGATGTCCTCGGCAAGGGCCTTGCCGGGGGCCCGGCAAGGGTCTTGCCGTGGCGCGCAGTCGTCCCCGGCAAGGATCTTGCCGGGGGTCTTGTGGCTTTCCTCGGCAAGGATTTCGCCGAGGGTCGTCGTCTTCTGGTCCTCATCTGATCTCATGTGTCTGTGATCTTGACAAAGATCTGCATGCCATCAGAGAGGTGCCTCCCGAGCCCTGGCCCAACCGTAGTTAGTTGGGTTGGAACCCGTGGGCTCAAGGGTGGCTCGCTCTGTTGGTGTTTGGGCAAGTTGCCCCGGCAAGGTTCTTGCCGGGGCCGCGGAGGCCTGCCCCGGCAAGGGCCTTGCTGGGGGACTCCACCCCGCCCCTTCGCTGTCTTGTGTTTTTGGTCTTGGCGTTGCCTTGATCATCTTATGTTGGGCTCCGGATTCTCTCCGGCTTCCCTCCTTTACCCTGCTACGTGTGGCCGCGGCGCGTGGCTCTGACTGCCCGTGCACAAGTAAAGGGGTCGAAATGAGAGCCCCTACTTTTGTACACCAACAGGAGCCCCAGGGTCTGGGCCACACATAAGCGCGACACGTTGTTGGGCGAGGTCCAAAACGGTGCACGGGCAGGCGGGGCAGATTTTACCGTAGTAATTTTTCGTCTGCTGCGCTTCCCCATGACCTGCGTTGAACGCGCGACGTGCGGGGGGGGGGGCGTGTGTGACGTGGGAGGCATGCGTGGGGCGGTTCCCGCACACATGCGTCACGTTGCAGTTAATGGTAAAGGAGGCGGCCCACGACTTCCCCGTAAAAAGGAATAACCGTGGGTGCGCTGCTCACTTTACCCCCTCCCCTGCGTCTTCTCCAATCTCAGAGCCGCCGCCCCCTTTCTTCCTCCTTCTCGGTTCTTGCCTTTGCTTGTCGTCACTGCGTCTCCGCCGTCCTCTGTCTCTTGCTCCCCCCAGCCGCCATGGCGCCCAAATCCACCAAGGGCAAGGGAGTGGCCAAGGATGCCGGAGCGACGGAGCCGCCGGAGGGTGCGTTGGCGGCTCAGCGGATGCAGCTCGCCTACTT
>NC_057802.1:322415287-322428610 GCF_018294505.1 Triticum aestivum | reverse complement strand
TGAAGACGTGGGGAGAGACGACGGGGCATCCCGCCACGCGCGTCATCCCCGCCAACTGCGCCGAGGCCGCCCCAAATCGGTACCCTTTCTTTGTCGACTACTTCTCCTGCGGGCTCTGTTCCCCTTCTCCGATTTCTTCAGCGACGTCATGCACACCTACGGCTTCCATCTTTTGGACTTTGCCATGGCGTGCATGGCTCTTTTCGCGCACCTCTGCGAGGGCTTCGCCGGGGTGCATCCCAACACGGCGCTCTTCCGCCACTACTTCTCCCCTCGGATCCAACCGGTGGGCGCCATTTCCGGTTGCATCACCTGGATCCCAAGGTCCAAGGGGGCGTACCTGGAGGGCGCCATGAAGGAGAGGTGGGAAGAATGGCGGAGCCGATGGTGCTGGATTGAGGAGAAGGACCCGCCGGACTTTTGCCGGGTCCGCAAGGCACCGCCGGCCCGCAGAAGCGACTAGAGCGATGTCGATGCTGACGACGCGAAGCTTACGGTCGCCACCACCAGTATTCTCCGCCTCACCGAGGCCGGGCTCACCCTCGAGATGATCGGGGCGGATTTCATCCGCCGCCGAAACGCTCCGCTGCATAACAAGGGGAGGCCGGCCTGGCTCTTCACGAACGCCGCCAACATCATGAGGCTCCGCCCCGGCCTCGACCACAACCTCACAGTGATGAGGCACGCCCATCTCTGCCAGCGGTTCTTCCAGCTCGACGTGAACTGTGACGGCGAGGTCGAGCGGACCGGCAAGGCCGCGAGGGCCGCTGCGAAGGCCGGCAAGGTCACCAAGGGGCCTCTGTTCAGGTTGCCGGCGGGAGTGGTCCCGCTGAGCAACAACTCTCGCCGGACCGACATCATCGCCATGATGCCGGATTGCAATGCGCATGGCCTTGACCCGAACTGGGTCGAGCCGGAGGACATCCAAGTGCAGGAGTTCTTCGACACCTTGCACGAGGGGTACGTCACAGCCGAGCCGCGGCTCGTCCAGGACACCTCCCAGGTGGAGCTGGACTACATCGCTGCTAGGGCGGCGGAGGCGAAGCTCGCCGAGGAGGCCGGCAGCGCCGGCGGCGTGGAGTACAAGGCCGCGGCGGAGGCAGAGGAGAAGGAGCTCGCCCAGTGGGCGGAGGCCACTGGGGAGGCCAGCAGCGCTGGCACCAGGGCTCCTCTCGTCGAAGACGTGGTCGGTGAGTCATCGGAGGAAGAGGCCGAGGAGGAGGAGGCCATGGCCGTCGACCCTCCAGCCACGGGGAGAGGACGGGTCCTGCGGTGGGCCACCTCCGGCGAGCCGGTCCGGTCTGGCAGGGCCGCGCAGCTGCGGCAGGCCCAGGAGATGTCCGCACGCCAGACGAGGGCCGCGGCGGCGAAGAAAGTGGTGACGGCCGCGGTGGCGAAGGAGAAGGCATCCGCTTCTTCCTCGGCAAAGCGCGTTCGGACGCCACCTCCTTCCCCTCCCCCGGAAGATGTTGACGCGGGGGTCACCTTTGACTTTGGGTCCCTCAGCCCAAGGAGGTAGAGGAAAGCAACAGAGGAGGAGGTGGACGACGAGTAAGTATCTTTCTCTTTTTGCCATCTCCGTCTCCTCAATCTGTACTGCTTGTCTTGGCTTGTTTTTATTTCTGCAGGGACGCGGAGACGCCGGCCTAGAGGGTGAAGAGGGCCAAGGCCTCGGCGGGTGGCTAGCCCCCGGCTGGTACTTCAAGGGCGCCGCTGGTGGTGTTGAGTAGCCCGGACAGCAGCCCCGGCGCAGCCCCCAGTGTGAGTTCATCACTCGCCCCTCGTTGACATGTGTCAGGGGTATGATACATTGGTGCTGACCTTGCCGTGTACGCAGGAGGAGAGCAGCAGCAGGAGGAGCCACAGAGGGCTACTCTTAGCACGCCGCCCCCATCAACCACGCCGCCCCGAGGGGCATCCCCGGCAAGGGCGCCAAGCACCGAGCCCACGCACATGGAGGAGGAGGAGAACTTGGGCACCGGTGGCTTCGCCTCGGTGCCAAATGTTGGCGGGGAGGGGACCTCTGCTTCCCAGCCCGCCACTGGTAAGTTTTCGGCCTTTCGTCTCTACTCTTTTTCTTTTCTTGCTGATTCTTGATCTTGGCTTTATCTCATTCCCTTCCCGGTGTCCAGATCGTCCGTCGGCGGACCAGGAGGATATAGACGCCATCATCGAGGACGTCGCCAAGGATGCCGCGGCAGAAGCCGAGAAGGTCGCCGTCGAGGAGTCCGCCAAGGGCGCTGCCGAAGACGCCGCCGAGGGGCCTGCCGGGGAGCCCGGCAAGGGGCCTGCCGGAGGGCCCGGCAAGGCCACCACCGAGGAGGAGGTGGTCGATGACCAGCCTTCCTCCTCTGCTGCCTCCGGCTCCGGCAGGTATCTGAGGGTGACTGACGACCTCTTCGTCCACCTCCCAGGGGCGTCCAGCTCCATGGCGCCCGTTGAGGGAGAGGTGTTTGACGAAGAGGTGCTTCCCGCCGCCGGGCTCGAGGTCGTCGACGAACTGAGCGCTCGCGGCGACGGCTCTCAGGAGGAGCGGCTTCTCCAGGCCATGGGCGCCCACTTCCGGAAGCTCCAAGCGCTCCACCGCGCCCGCCTGGACAAGGCCAAGTCCAGGATGGCAACAGTGGACCAAGCGGAGGCGGACCTCAAGGTGCGCATCGCCGAGGCGCAGGCTTGGTTCCGCCAAGCTAGCGAAGAGCTGAAGACCGTCCAGGGCGAGCTGGCCAAGCACGACGTGGAGCTCACCATGAAGCTGGCCGACATTGAGAAGGCCCAGGAGACGGCGGAGGGCTTGGCCGCGGCAGCCGAGGCCGCCCGGACCCAGCACCAGGCCGCGCTGAACTCCCAGGAGGAGGACCTCGCCAAGCGTGAGGCGGACCTCGACGTCAAACTCCGCGCCAAGAACAAGGAGGTGGAGAAGCTTGCCGCGGAGCGGACCCAAGAGCTGGAGCAGAGGCACAAAGAGACACTCGATGCCCAGGCTCTAGTTCATGCCGGCAAGGTGAAGGAGCCGGAGGTGGAGCGGGACGGGCTAAAGGAGCAGGCCCTGAAGCTGTCCCAGGAGAAGGACACGCTCAACAGTGCCCCGACGGAGGCGCAGGGCGCAGCCGTCAGCAGGGCCGGGGAGCTCTCCGAGGCCAACAACTCCATCAAAGACCTCAAGCTGAAGCTGGAGGGTCTCGAGAAGATGCTGTCGGAGGCCAGGGCCCGGGAGGGGACCCTGACCAAAAACCTGGAGACCGAGAAGCAGCTGCGGAAGAATGAGGCCCTCAACTTCAAGGAGCATGTGGAGGGCAAGAACCGCTGGCTCGATCGCCTCGCCACCGTCGCCAACCAGGCCGCCGCGCAGCTGGCCACCATGGAGATGCCGGACATGAGGTACATCCCGGAGCGGAGTGTGAGCGCCAACTGCAGCCTGACCCTGTTCTTTGAGAAGGTCATCGGTGCTTTGGAGCGGCTTCACGCCAACCGGGCGGCCTCGCTGGCCGACGAGGCCCGGAGGCTTTGCCAGGGAGCCATGACCAAGGTTCTCACCAAGGTGGCGTACTGGTACCCCGACCTCGACTTCGACGCTGCGCTGGAGAGCTTGCCGGAGGATACTGACCTCGTGCCGCTCAGGGAGCGCATCAAGCCCGTCATCAGCGGTGTCGGCGGAATTTAGAGGGTGGAGGGCCAGCGCCGGGATTAGGCACCCCATTTCTTATCGCCGCTGTAGGTTCATGGCCAAGAGAATTTCTATCTTTAGTTAGAACCGCGGCGGCAATTGATGTAATATAACTCTGCAGTACTTTCGATATGATGCATGTTATTTCCCTGTTCAACCTCTCTTTGTATGTCCACCCTACGTTTATCGGGTAGGCTTGCCGGCGCGTAAACCCAGGGCGGCGTCTTGAGGACGGATCCCCAATGGCATGCCGGGTGCGCTTGCTGCCGGGTAAACCGCCTCACCGCCCCCGATGCGACCGCTCGAATTGTCGAGCTTAACTCGAGTCAGGGTCGAGAGCGCTGCCGGTTGCGGAAGGCTACCCTGCCACTCTCGACGCGTCCGTTTGAGCTGTTGAGCGGACTCGAAACAGAACAAAGGCGTTGCCAATAGCGGGAGGGCCCATTTGCGTGCAGGTTTTCCATACATAGGCAGGACCTCCGAGGACAATAACCTTATGTGTAAAAGGAAATAGGTTAAGGCTCGGAATGACTTAGCTTAGCTTCTTTTAGTTGCCACGCTGGCGTCCTTCGCGCTCGCAGGCGGCCCGTTTTCTCCTGGCCGTCTTCCTCTTTAGAAACCACGGCGATGCAGAACATGCTAGGCTAACTACCAGACCAGATTCTCACAATAGCGCCCCCTACCTGGCGCGCCAAAGATGTCGGTGGGAAACGACACCTATGGGATCACGGGAATCCCTACTACGTTTGCCAGGGCGCAGGGTTGTGAGAAGAGCAAGGATAATAGTCAGCACGAGGATCGTTTACCCAGGTTCGGGCCGCGAGGATGCGTAAAACCCTAGTCCTGCTTTGGTGGATGTATTGAGTGTTCTTGAGCTCTCTAACTAGCTATGGTGGCTGTGTAGTTCAAAAGAGCAGAATCCCTCTCCAGTCACTACAAAAAAATACACTTCCGTGATGATACGTGTTTGTCACAGTAGGTCGCATTTTTTGTCATGCATGTACATCCATGACAATTTTATGACAGAATCAAGATAGTCATACCTGTGCTGTCGTAGAAGTGTTCCATGACATTACCAAAATTATCATCACGGAAGTGTCCACTTCCATCACGATAAATCGCGCGTCACATAAGTGCTTTCGTCAAGGGTGACCGACACGTGGCATCCACCGTAACGGAACGCCGTTAAGCTATCGGGTCCGATTTTGGATCCGATAACCCGCTAACAGCCCCGACCAATGGGGATTTTACACGTGTAAAATCATCATTGGCTGGAGGAAACACGTGTCGGCTCACCGTTGGGACATATGTCATCCACTCATTGGACAGAAGGCGCCTATGAAACATCGACACGTGGCACGGCCCAACAGAGGCCCATTCCTGTGAAAAGGCCGGCCTGTTTGACTTGGTCAAAAGGTGGTGTGCCGGCCCAGGGAAAGCCTGTTAACGACCTGTTCGCATATAGCCCATTTACAGCCCGCTGACCCAGGGCCCGTTATGACCTATCCGAATTAGGCCCAGTAGCGTCATCTGGGCCGTCCAATATGATTCCAGCCCATTTTAAGTTCCGGCCCATGTATGGCCCATGATGTCTTTCGGCCCAGATGAGGCCCTTTGTAAATCTTGGCCCATTAACGGCCCGTGGTGAAACTGGCCCGTAATGAACAGTGTATCACTTTATACCCATTAACGACCCATTAATCCATTGGGCTGTTTGCAGCCCATGTTATCTTTCAGCCTTCTTAGGGCCCATTTATTCTTGGGCTCATTTCCAGCATTCGGTTACTTATGGCCCGTTACTGCCATTTTTTGCTTGTGGCCAAATTCAGCACGTGGTTACAGTCGGCCCGTTTGTGGCCCGTTAATACGTTGGGCCATTTTCATAGCGTCATCAAATACGGCCTATTAACGATGACCCATTATGGTCGGCCCATGAACGGACGACTCCAACTCTAGCCCGTTTACGGCCATAATGCGGTCTGTTTTTGGCCCATGTTTGGCCAATCGATCATACGGCCCATCTAAGGCCCATTGATGATACGGCCCATAGAAGGCCCATTGTTTCTATGGCCCGTAGGAAACCGAGTGTCACTATAGTAAATATGTAGCCCATGGCCTGTTAAAGGCGGGAAACTACTATAGGTTTAGACCTGCTAATGGCCCAAGCTGATTATAGGCCCACGTTTTGGCCCATATGAGTAACGAGCCGGCCTGAAGACCGACAACACCGAGATCCACTGAACCTTCTGGCCTAAATTACAATATACCTACCAAAGAATAAACCTAGACTATACAACAAAGAAATTACGACATATTAGGAATCAAAGTTTGCTACCCGGTGATAATAAAGCGCAACATGACCGCGGATTACATACACTGGGCATCAAAGGTCACCACCAGTGCATATAAGCGCGCCGACAAAAGAATATACAAAACCGAGAGCACTTCAGAAGGCACTAGACCTGGCAAGCTCGGGCTCCCGCAAGTAGCCGAACAAGCTGATGAGACCTCAATTGTGTCAACGATAGATGCTTCATCCCTAGCTGTATGGCACCATAGTGCGCAAGGTAGTCCCCTGACATCTTCATTACATCTTTGACTTCAAGTCGGAGCTGAGCTGAAGCAAGCCTTTCCGCTTTAAGTTGAGACTGAAGAAGTCGAACTGATTGAGGCAGCGACTGCACAGAGGTTGTCACACACCTGCTGGTGAGTAGCTTCAACTCACTGTCTTCATCAAGACAGGACCTTGGGGTCATCTCGCTGTCCTCAAGATGGTTTGGCTCACTATCTTTCCTAAATTTCTGCCTGGAATAAGAGATACGACTCTGAAAGAGAAACAAGGAGACACGTAACAGGTTTCACAATTATATAAGCAAATAAATGGATCTGTTCTGCATAAGGAACATGTTTTTACAACTACAATTTAAAACTGGTAGTTGTTGCAAACATCCAATCAGATGTAAATAGCAGTGGAGGAAATGATGCCTATCCAAATCTATACTAGAACAAAGTTTGAAGGCTTGAGAAGGATGAACTTACATTACATGTTAACACGGGCTGGACAAAGCCCTTCTCCATGTTGATGGAAAGATAATTCAATAAATTCCCCAAAGAAAATTCTTTATAAGCGTTGCCATTATTCTACATTTTGCAAAGAGTAAATATAGATCAAATAATATTGGAAGAAATAGAGGATAATGAAGCTCAGGTGCAGACTGATGATACATAATCAAATAGCAATTAATTAAGTACAACATTACAAGGCAAAAGGTACTGACAAGAGGAATGCAAGACATCAACGTGTGCAGTGGCATTGGCTTTATTCAACATTTTGGTAAGAGTAAATGTAGATATGATAATTTGGAGAAAGTGGAGGGCAAGGCAGATAAGATGCAGACTAATGCTAGACAATCAACTATCTCGCGATGCATGTACAGTAATACCACCACCATCCGTTATTAGTTGTGGCTCAAATGGATGTATCTAGCACTATTAAGTTCTAAATACAACCAATTGATCAACAATTAATTTGATACAGAGGGAGTACATGACAACAGGTACTTACATGAGCAATCCAAAACTTCATAACCATTGTGTTAATTCTACATTTATCTAAGAGTAAATATAGATCTTCTAATTTCAAGCAAAGGAAGGATAAAGAAGCGAACATTTACAATGATGCTACATAATCAAACAACAATGAGTGTAAGTATGCTGACAAAGGGCAAGAGGTACTGACAAGAGCAATGCAGAGCCCAGTATTGTCGTGAGATCCTATGATCCTTTGAGCAAGGAGATTCATCTGAAATTAGTTTTCATACAAGAGAGAAGGTAAGGCACATGCAGAAATTTAGGAGTTCAAATTTTGAATTGATATCACAAACAGTAGCTGACGCTGGGCTGTCAGCAGTTCTAATAGGGGTTTGGCCACTGGAGTAGGGGTAAAGTCTGTTACAGTTGGGCCTGTGTTTTCTGTGGCTGCTGATCTATCTGATTTAACAGGTATCACTACCTTTTCCAAACACCTAGTTTGTACTCCTTGAGGAGCTGCAATCACCCTCTTCCTTTTGGACATCTATTACGAAAGAATAACATTTGACTGGAAAAACATAGTATGACGACACATGGAATAGGTACAGAAAATGGATAGGTATGGCATATACTCATATATGATGCTTAAACTAAGCAGATGGTGTAACAAAGTAGAAGTGATGCAAGAGGTCAGATGCAAAATATGTGCGACCAATACAACCTTGCCAAGTTAGAGCATGCACCTTAATGGGTGAATAAGATAGGTCATCCTCCACCATGCCAAGTTTGTTAGCCAGTGGATCATTCCGCAATATTCCTCTCGTGCACCCATTCTCATATTCATTTTGATAATGTTCAATACCTAACATGCATGAAAACATAAAAACAAGTGAGATTATCTTTGTAATGCAGAAGTGATTCTAATCCAGTACTTCCTCCCTGTATACCCCTTTGTGCTATCTCTGCAACTTCTAAGAGGTGCCATGCATGCTGTAATTTGGTGTGTGCATTAATATAATGTGGCCTACTACTCAAAATATGAGAGCTCCAGAAGTGATGATACTTCGCAGATGATAGCTTCAACATATAGTAAAGAAGAACAAGTCGACCTGACCTGATAGATTCAAAATATACTAAGGGAGAATAACTCGACCTGACCAGTCGACTGCAAGAGAAGAGGATCATCTTAAAGAAGAGCGAGCAAGCAGATTGAAGATATTACAAGTCTTTCTATACAATGTCGGTTTGCCACCCATGATGAACCAGAGCGCACAGAGAAATACTATTCCTTCCGGTCTCTCCATATGTGGCTCACATGCATTTCGAAACTAAAGTAGGAACATTTAGCTGACCAATTAAACATCTCTCAGTTTTACTAATATCAGCATAATATCAGATTTGAATTTGTACAACTAAGCTTGTTTAGCTCGATGGGTGGAGCAGTGCTATTACGACACAAACCACGTAGGCTAATCGTGGTCATCATAAAATGGGGAAAACGTAAGCATGATGAGTATAGTGTTGACCGTGGCAGTGGGATGGCAGATCTGAAGCTGCAAACCGCGCAAAGGGTAGTTAGCAACCGATATTTGCTTTGAAATAACAACTAAGATTTGGTATGAACAAGAAAGTACAGTCAACAAGTGACAAAGAAATGCTATTCTGCTGTCTCTCTATATGTCACGACATGCATTTGGAAACTCAAGTGGGACCTTTAGCTAACCAAAAATGTGTCTGTTAACTAATACCAGTATCATATCACAATCATATTTGAACAACTAAGCTTTGGAATTTTGAGTATTGTGTTGTTTAGCTTGAAGGGTGGAGTAATGCTAGTATGACAGAAAGCACCTACGCAGATCATAGTAGAGTAGATAAAAGGGGAAAACCCTAAGCATCAAGAGTAAAATCAGGAAAGTGGAACTAGCTGGACTAGTGGGTGGCGCACATGCTTTTCAAAACGAATATAGGAACATTAGGTGACCAATTAAAAGTTCTCTGTTTTAGTAATATGAGCATCTTATCAGATTCGTATTTCAACACGTAAGCTTTGGAATTATGAGTGGCATGTTGTTTCGCTTGATGGGTTGAGGTCTTGAGGAGTAGTGCTAGCACGACACGAAGCAGAGAAGGACCTATGATGATGGTAGTGAATATAAAGGGGGGAAACCATAAGCTTTACGAGTATAGTGACCGTGACATGGCGGATCTGAAGGTGCAAACCGGACAAAGCTACTTCACAACCAATGTTTGCATTCAACTAGCCACTACGATTTGGTACGGACAAGAAAAGTACAATAAACAATTTAAGATCTATTTTCTGGGTGAGATCAATAACTTAAGCACATATGGAAGAGTACCACCTCTCTTGCGACGCCGTGTAGGCCCCTGCTGATACGTTGAGGGTGCTGCGGGTGCTATGGCTGTCGGTGGCGGGGAAGAAGACTTTAGATGGCAGACGGCCGGGTTGGGGGATAAATCATGTTGCCCTGGACGAGGCCGTCGTAGGAGCGGCAACCGCAGAGTGGACGACGGCGCCGATGAAGTGAGACGACGCGATGAACGGATCCTGGTTCGGCGCCGTGGATGAGAGACGTCCATCTCTTGCAGTGGACAACGGGGTAGGGTAGCGGCTCCGGCAAGGTGGAGGATGGGGTGGCAGACGGAGGAGGCTGGCCGCAGTGGGGAGGTTGTCGTGGCGCCGACGGTGTATGAATGGGGAAATGGAGGGGTAAGGGGGATCTCAAACTTTGGGACGCGCTTGTCTGAAATGTGGGAAAGTTATGAACTTATCCCCCGTTTAAAATTTCGGACATCACGTCGGTTGGGGATAGGACGGTAATCTCACATCTCCCAAATAATTGCCGGTAACGATTTCGGGCGAGGAGAGGGTGTTTTGCCGCCCACGGTTGGCGCCCACGGTGTATGAACGGGGCTGATAGGTAGGGCGGTTGTATCACGTCTGAGGAAAGTTACACATCTGCCCCTATTTAAAATATTAGCCTACATCGATTTCGGACGAGGAGAGTTTGTTTTGCCGCCCACCATGGATGAATGGAAATGGAGGGAGAGACACACATGTCTTTCGGACGAGCTTGAATCAAATGTGTTTTGCCGCCCACGTTTGGCGCCCACCGTGTCTTAATGGGCTCAGAGGCCGTCGTGTCACGTCTGATTGAAGTCACTAGTCTACCCCTATCGACAACAGTGTAAATCCGGTCGATAAGGATGTCAAGTGTCAGGGGTAGACAGTAATTTCCATCTCGCAAACACTTGCTTCGGGAAGCCCACAAATGATAGTGGGTGTTTAGCCGCTTCGTTCATAACTTGGGAGAATTAGCATTCACGTTTGCCCTGGGCCCTGGCAACTAAATCCAAATCCAATTTTTATTCGATTACGAATATCCACAGATAATTCTACGTTTTGTTATTTATTTCTTGAAAACCACAACAAAGATTTATTCCACCTTTATATATGATTATGATTTAGAAATGTCGTGATCTTCGAATTCAGTAGGTTGGATACACTTTGAGTCAAACAATTATTTCATCCAATACAATATGCTCACACGAAAAACAGTTCACCTTGTGTCAATCATACAAGTACTGAGGATTACCTCGCCTAAAAAATTCGGATCATTACAACACATGGACAACATAGGGGGTCTTACAACATAATCCATTCAGAGACATGACACAGCATGCAAGTAAAATAATCTAATGACAATTTCAACTGCTATCTAAAGAAGAACTGGGATTACCCTGGGCTTCAGATAGCAGAAGCAGCAGGACCTCCTCCATCTTCAAATGCAACACTATTACTTCCTCCAATTCTTGGGTTGCTTGCATAATGCGTGCAGCTAATTGCATAATTTCCAGCTTTAAGATCGAGATTACCTCATTCATGGAAGCCACACCATCTCTTTCTGCCTCTAGTAGAGCCTCAAGAACTATAATATATGTGCTCAGACTGCTCTCCGGTGGTGTTTCCTCTGAACTGCTACCATCTGGTAACATGGATGGCGCACTGCTTCCACAAATAGATTCTGGGGTTGTACATTGTGTCCTAGTGTGAACGGCATCCTGAAAGGTTTCCGCTGGACATAAGTAAGAGATAGTTATCGCATGATCCAGGTAGTAAGCTTACATGGTAAACGACATACGAATTATTGCCGAGTATGGCAAGCTATATTTAAATGGTTCGAAGCAGCATCGGCCGAAAAGAAATTAAAATGGTAAGATGAAACTAGGGATGTAAGTGGCAAATAAACGACATCCGCTAGTCCCATCTAGTTAGTTTTTGCTAGCTCCTTGGTTCATTTTCCTCAAAAAAAAACTCTTTTGAACTATCATACCACTAGTGGACTTTAATCGGGATTAAACGGGACCCAGTTGACATCCCTAGTTGAAAGGGAGTGTACCACCGCTAAGTTGCCAAGGCATCTAAGCAGTTGAAATAATCTAAGAAAGCACTTAATAGTGTGGCCTCATATAAACTACGAAGACAGTCTTGTGATGAAGTTCAGAGGAAAAGTTAAGGACTCAAATGAACTAGGCATGCATTTCTTTACGATAGTACAGCAGGCACTGCTGACATATTGGCCAACTCAGGTATAGCATAACAAGTAACAAACAAGCATTCGAATCAAGCAATAGAGCAAAGCAGACAACTGAACTATTTGTTATTCTGTAGGATTACAGGTTGAGGGCACAAGCCAAGAAAGCAGCCCACACACATTACATTTCACATGTACTAAAACACACTAGCTTACCATATGTTGATGTGAAGCCTCGCTGCTGTTGCAATGTTCTTTGAAGATATCGTCAGCATCCCGTGGTTGCAAATCTACTTGTTGTAGTTTATTCTGCACCCTCTATTTAGGTAAAATTAATTTTAATCGCATGCACTGGTTCGAATTGATCATCAATGGTTCATCTAAACTAATGAAAGAAGGGTGTGTGCATACACGACAATATATCTGCTTCCCTCTATTTTTATGCTTGTTCGAGGTGCCAGCCCCAAAAGAGCAAATATTTTGCTTGATGGGGTTGGCAGCTCCATAATTAATAGAAGCATCAAATTAGTCATGAAACTTGGGAAGATCAAGAACACACAAAAAAGTAATGAACAGAGGCTCGTAGCAGTGATGTAATAGCTAGCATCAGAAAATGTAGGGTAAAACGAACAAAAACCAGCGGAACCACATGCTAGTTTGCTGATGTGTAATTAAGCATAGAGAACATGAAGCAGTCTGATGGAACCAACAGGTGGCATCAGAAAAACACCATTATCATAAATATAGCATGCAAGAAGTAAAATAGTAGGCAGTGATATCTAGGAAGTACAGTAATACTTAGGACAAAACTAAAGCATATTAACTATATGTGCACTGGTATGTAATTTAGCACATGTAACATGTTCACTGCCAGAAGTATGGCCCTACAGGTGCAAGTAGAATAACGCGTCTCATGAAAAACTGAATGATGCCCTGAAGAAATTCAAAGGTGTGGTGCTTATGCTAAGAAAGTGAACGTAGGCGCCGACCGTTGGATAATAGTACCTGATTCTCGGCGGCGTATGGGTATCATTGGCATACTTGATAGCTAAGGATCGTCGATGGTGCTCGTGTTGCGGTTGAGTTTGGGCCGGCTGTCGCCGTCACTGAAGCGGCTCCGGTGCTACGGTTGCGGCGCCTGTCGACATACAAGAAAGCTCATCTGTGGTAAGTGAACAGTTGCACTATAAAGAGAAAAACCGAAGGAGTATAGATCGAAATAACCTGATGAGGCTGCGACGTCGGTAAAGCAGGGCCGGTGGAGTTGAATATGGCATCCGTGGAGCGGGTCCGGTGCAGTGGACGAAGGCTTCGGCGGGCGCGTTGTACAGTGCTTTCGGTGAGGCGGATCTCTTGCGGCGGACGAGGGCTTGTATGAAGGGCCAGCGAATGGACGGACGAGGGATTCGGTGAAGGGCCTGCACTGTGGTGGACGAGGGTGCCGGTTAAGTAGATCCATTGCGGGGGACCATGATGGCGGTCAAGGAGATCTGGAGCGGTGTACAAGCCAGTCGCTGAAGCGGCTCCGGTGAAGTGGTGAGTTGGCAGTTGGGGGTTCCAAGGTGCGAAAGG
>NC_057802.1:322414428-322415190 GCF_018294505.1 Triticum aestivum | reverse complement strand
GGCTCTGGGGAAGAATGTTGGGGGCAAAGAGGGGAAAACAATGGAGTTACCAAAGCAGCCCTTTTCCGTTCATGTGGCAGGGGTAAAACAGGAATATCGTAGGGCTAAACTTTCGGGCGCGAGATATTTCGATGTGAGCGGGAAGTTTGAAAGCTTTTGGCGCCTGAAATTATATTCTGCTCTTGTACGGCCGACTATGATATCATGGTCGAGAATTTGTTTGTTTTGCATGCAAAAAAAGTGCAAGTTTTGAAAATCAATGTCTCCAACTCGAAACTTAGATTGTCCATTCAATTCAAATATGGATCATTGAGCTACTACAAGCAAATACCATCATATGGTCCAATTCAAATGAAATTCCAAATGTGTTTATCTTAAATATGATGAAAAAAGCAAAAATGTGTATGTGTATGAATAAAGTGGATGATTATAAAGTTTGAACATGCCCGGATGTGTATATCTCTAGGTTTGATATATGAATTTGAAATCATGAAATCCCGGCTTAGAAATGTACCTCCGTTTAAATGAATTACAAAAGCTAATGATGGAGTCGAATTCCAAAATTCCAATCTTAGGTTTGTAATTCTGGTACATCAAAGTATACCACGCATGTTCAAAAGTATCGTTATCTCATAGTACAAACTGTGAAACAAATTGATCAACCTTGAGTGCACACACTATTGACCATGTATATCTCAGTTACGCTAAAGTCTCTCAAATATAGACACCTCACTCTTTATCTGAAGCAACCCCCCCCCCTCG